>NW_028258315.1:17904318-18055833 GCF_053883595.1 Heterocephalus glaber
CAAAGGAGTTCGTTATGAAACATCTAAAAATATAGCATGAAACAAAAGAAAGAGATTTAACTTATAATTGCTCTGTTAAAGCATTTCATGCAAATCTTGGCAGATTGGTGGCTCCATTTGGAAATCTCAAAATTTAAAAGTCAGCAATTCTCAAGAGTATGGAACCATTATATTCAAGGATTGTGTTGTACTTGAAAATGCCAAGTAGGTTTGAAGAAATGGAAGATTGGCCAAGAGTTTTATTGATATATTATATGATCCCAACATATTACTGAGTGCTTTTAAAATCTTGTCCATCTGCCTCTAATACTTACAACAATTCTGAGATTCATGAATTTATTATATATGTTCTAAAGACTAAGAAAGCATCAGCTCATAAAAGTTAAGGAAATCTTTTGAAATCACACAACTATAAGATATCAGAGAAGGGGTTACCCTTAGGTCAGTTTCCCTCTTAAAGGCAGGTTTTCATCAATATCTTTAATAAGGCTGGTTTCTGTTGTTGTTAGAAAAATAATATCCTATTTCTTTACATAATCAACATCTATGAATGGTCATCTATACCTTTGTTTAATTGGTTGTAAATGCAAAATATGGTCTTCATTAACTAGAATTCAAACCATTGTGACCTTCTGCTAGTGCTGATCCCTTTGCTATTTCCAGTTTCTGCTGGGTCATTCTTAAATATATCACTTAAAAACTTTTGACTTAGTAAATATAAGATGGGAAATAAGACACATTTCTACTTTGGTGGTTTGGTGCTTTCAAGCGCCCATTACCATTGGGAAAAATCAAGTACCACTGTAAAGCATAGAATAACATAGGATAGAAAACTTTTTTGAGTCACTTTCTAGTTCCACCTAAATGCAGTGATTTTTTTAATAAAAGCTAATCAAAGCATCAAATGAGTAGTGCATTGAAGGTAAAAGTCAAGTGTACAGTTTCTTTATCTTCAATAAATGGCAACACATCTTCCATGCAGCAGGCAGTTGGCAAATGTCTATGGGCAATGAAAGTAATAGGATTTGAAGGCTTTTACATTACCTGCTCGTACCATTCATTTCTCTTCATTTACAAATTTTAATCTCAAATCTGCATATGCATACCGGTACAACATTATGGAGTAGAAGAAAAAGCTCCTGTTGAAGACTGTTATCCTGGAGAGTAAATTTCATTGTCTTGAGAGGTTTTATGTTCCATGACTTTAAAAATAGTCCTTCTAATCTGGATAAAGGATACTCAAAGTGAGTATCTGAAAACAATAGTATATTATTCCTAGGAATTGTCTCTTCTATGCATACTTATCCATTCCTACTGTATTAGCTTCCCATTGCTGCTGTAACAAGTTGACACAAACAATACAAAATTTTATCTAATGGTCTATAAGGAAAAATTATTACATAGGTCATATTGGTCTAAAATCAAGGTGTTGGCAGGGCTCTATGCTTTTATGGAGTATTCAGTCTCACTTCAACAGCACATACTTTTCTGGAGGGTTCAGATAAGATTCTTATACCTTATATTTTTTCAGATTCTAGAGAATGTCTGCATCCCTCTCCCAGTGGTCTCTTCCTCAGTTTTCAAAAGCAGAATCATCAGATCTCCCTGACCTTCCCTTATCAGATCTCTTTCTGACCACAAATAGGAAGATGAGGTTCTCCCTAATCATCCAGCATCATCTCTTCATCTTAAGCACCTCAACTTTTGCTAGTTAAGGCGACAGATCCACAGGTTTCATGGATTAGGATGTGGCTCATCTTTGGGGTTGGGGGAGCAGGGGCATTATTTTCCCCACCACACTCATGCCTCACCCGATACCCTCTAGCTTTCCTTCTCCTTTCACATCTTTTCTTATTTGCTGTGATGCTATGCAGAAAAGTAGGCATTATTGACAAAAGGAACTCTGAAAACTGGAAATCTCTCTTAATGATTTAGGGGTGGAGAGTTGTGAGAAATTTGAAGAATGAGAAATTCTAAGAGTGGATCAGCTATAACTAACAAAAACCAGAAGAAAAGATGGAAAGACAAAGGAGGATATGACCAAATTATTTCTGAGCAATTGATATGGGCCATCTGACTCTCTGGATGAGAAAGAAGTGATATTAAAACTTTCATCAGCACACACTATAGAAGCTCTGCTCCTAATTCCTAGGCTTCTGGAGGAGAGATTTCCACTGTCTTTTTCAAATGCTGGGATGTCATTCCATGGTGGTCCTTGACTCTTCAGATGCTTGCTAAGACATCTCTCCAAAAACCCTGAAGAGAAGTGGGAAGAAATTTGTTTTTTGTTTAAATGAAATCTCTCTTTTCTCTCTCAAGTTCATCTTCTTTCTCAGCCACATCTGTAAAATTGTAACATTTGTGCTCTGTATGCATTAACCTATGTTCTTAAAGAAACAAGGAATAGAATTCAGTGACTATGTAACAAGCCCCATTCTATATACAAATGGTTTTGTATTTTATTTATTTTAATATTTTCATTTTATTTATTTATTTATTTATTTTTGGTACTGGGGATCCAACTCGGGTCCTTGTGTTTGCGTAGCAGGTGGCGAAACCACTGAGCTAAATCCCTGGCAATATTTTCATTTTATTACAAATTAAATATGGGTAAGTTTTCATTTTGTTGGTGAAGAACTTTAAGATGCATAACATTTGAGAAATTCAATGAGATATTTGAATGTAATCTGTGTCTTCAAAACCCTAGTCTTTCTTTTGGCCAAACTGTCTAGACATAAAAGGCACATATTGACTGAAAATGCATAATGTGGAATGCAATTCTGAGGTAGCCAAAAATGAAGAATAATTATTCTTAATTTAGTTCTTAAAAATTTAGAATAGTGCTAGGATAAAACATAATAAATGATAGCTCTTAGTATTTATGATATTGATTAAAATTACAATTAAAGCCATACTTTTTATTGATTAGAGTGTGTGCATTAATACATTTTTCACTCAGCTCATACAATGGTGCAGCTATTATGTAAAGGGCTCCCAATTAACCTTGAAAGAGTCACAAGATAAAATGGACATGACTTTAGCCTCCTGGATCATATAGTATGGTAGAAGGTCATTCAACTGAACAGTTAAAATAAAAGTAAACTATAGTATTAGATAGCTTTCTCATCACTGGGACAAAACACCCAATACCCACAACTTGAGTCAAGAGAGGTTTATTTGGCCTACTGTTTCAAGGGGGTTAAGTCCATAGTTGGTTAGATCCCAAGTAGAAACTACATGATGGAAGGGCATTGCAGAAGACAACTGCTCATCTCATGCCAGGTAGGCAGTGGAGAGAGAAGAGAGGAGCTGGGAACAAGAACACACCCTTCCAGGTCATGCCCCAGTCACCCACCTCCAATCAAGTGACATATCCTAACAGCACATTCAGCTACTGAAGTCATTAATGAATGAATCCCCTGGTGAGTATAGTACTCCCATGATCCAATCACATTCCAACCACATAAGACTTTGAGGGGGGCATTTTAGATCAAAGCCATAACAAATACTATAGAGTGCAAGTTTAAAGTGTTAAGAAAAAATTTTTTCCAAGACACTCAAGATAGTTTTATAAAATACAGTTGTAATTTGCTTGAGCCTAAGTTATACCTATATGCAAGACTTGAAGGAATAAAAAGGCAAGACAATGAAGAGGGAGATTTACTAAGGCTAGAGGAGACAGATACAGATGGTTGATTAATGGGATTTCATAGTGTTCCTACTGCCCATATGATACAGTGAGTCATAATGATTAGTGAAGCTTAGCAGAGAAAAACTTCAGGTAAATGTAGTCTCTTTGAGTTTAGTTAGTTTCCAAAAATAAGAGCATTTTACATAGGTAAAGTTTATATAATAGATGAATTATAAAAATGGTCCCAAGTTTTCCCATTGTTTCCTGTATCTAAAATTTTGCAGTGTCATGCAAGTCTTTTTATCAGAAGACTGAGCAAGAGGTGAAGGAATATCTGTTCCTGCAACTCTTGAATATAGGCTGAGTTTAGGACATTTGTTGGTCAAAGAATGCAAATAAAAATACCATCATCATGAGACTACATATAGAGGACATGGAATAGAGCTGAGCTAGTCCATTTGTTCCCACCAAGACATGAGCTGTAGGAAAAAATCTGGCTGAAAGCTCAACGACAGTGAATAGGGTCTACAGCAGGCCACAGCTAAAGAAAGAGCCTCTTGAGAGAACAAAAGAAGCAGAACTGATGAACCCACCTAAAGACTTATGAGAAAAAGTAAATGGTTTTTATTTTAAGCTACTAAAGTTGTAGGGTGGCTTGTTACATACTAATAACCAGCTCATATTATGTATGTATGTATGTATGTATGTATCTATCATCTATCTTATTCATTATTTTTCCTGACTAAATGGTACCGATAATAAAGGATTGTCTCTGTTTCTCTACAAAAGAAAAATAATGATCTAAGCCTAAAAACTACTAAAGTCCAATGGAAATTTTTCATTTGATAAAGACAGAGGAAACTTTGAGATAAGAAGTATTTTCTGTTTTGTAAAGATAGTATTTTTCCTCTTTCTTTTTTTTGTGCTGTACAGGGGATTGAACCCAAGCTTTTCACACTGAGCTACACTCCCATTTATTTATTTATTTTCATTTATTTATTTATGTATTTGTTCTCGAGACGAGGTCTCGCTAAGTCCCTACATTGTCAAGGTTGAGCTCGAACTCATCATTCTCTTGCCTCAGGTTCCCAGAGTGCAATATTTTCCCTCTAATAAAGAAATTTAGAGGGTTCCCTACTTATTACGTATAGTTGAAAGAAGATGTCAAGAGTTTATCCCCCAGTGATAATGAATTAATAATTTACCCTATTACTATAAAAATGTACAGAAAGGGACACAAGTACAGAAAAAATGCAAAAATACATTATGAAACTGTTTAAGATATTAAACAAAATGTAAAGCAAGATGGTGATGCTGAGAGAGGGAAAATAAGTAAGACAAGCACTGGAGTTACCCTAGATTTCTGTTTGAGGTCTCTCTCCAGACTGTACCACTGTGAGGGCAAGCTGACCTACACATGCTGTGGCAACATTGAAAAACACACTTTGAAAGGATGAAGCTGAACTACAAGTAACTTAATTTCTCTCAGAACAAAGTCCAAAAATTTTAAGGAATGTGACACTTAACTGATGGTATCAATTTGAGTACGAAACACCCAACTAAATTGGATCAGCATAGTTCTGAGTGTGGCTGAGGGGATTTGCTGAAGACAGAAGACCCACCCTAGGGCAGCTTGTCACCTGAATGGTATGAAGGGGAAACGAAGAAGAAAGGATGGCTTTTGTTTCTTCAGAGGAGTTCCAGCCTTCACCTTTACCTTGGACATAGTCTTCAGCTTTCCATTGTAGACATTTTGGCTTCCCGATACGGACTCACATGGGACACTACACTGAGCTCTAGGGCCGACTGGCTCCCTCAGGTGTCCAGTGCACAGACAGATCTTTTGCACTCTTCCACATCTGACTCGGTGGCAGCCACTGTAAACCAATCTTGTAAATTCTTATGTATTTGTATATTTTGTATTAAGCCTGTTTCTTTATTAAGGACAGACAGGGAAAAAGGAAAGACGACAAAATCTAACTTTATTTAACAATATGAAATTTGCTGTTTCTAGCATCAAATGAAAATTATTACACACATGCAGGAGCAAGAAAATAAAACTTGAAACAGAAAAACTAATTGAAATAGAGATTATAAAATTAGGAGAAAATTTAAAGCAGGCTTTGGGATATGCTCAAGTATTTTAAGAATGAATCAAATATAAAGCAATGAAAAGTACCCAACTTTAGAGATGAAAAATGTAATATATAATTTTATAAAAAAATCACTGAATCAGATTAAAAT
Source organism: Heterocephalus glaber (assembly GCF_053883595.1). Classification (NCBI taxonomy): domain Eukaryota; kingdom Metazoa; phylum Chordata; class Mammalia; order Rodentia; family Bathyergidae; genus Heterocephalus; species Heterocephalus glaber. Next base: position 17,910,194 of record NW_028258315.1, read on the forward strand.
AAAATTAGAACATGCAGAAAAAAATTAGTGAGCTTGAAAATGTGGCAACAGAAATCCAAACGAACAAAAAGAAAGCAGAAAAAAACCCTAAAATAATAAAGAACAGAGTTTAAGGCAATCTATAATTGGGTATAATTGGAAATCAAAGGAAGAGAGGAGAAAAATGTAAATATTTTGTTTTGAAGGTTCTTACATTATTCATGAAGCAATATAAAATTATTTGAAGGTCAACTGTTTTTATTTTCCCATTAAGTTTATTGGTACATTTTAGGTATAAAATACAGTTACATTCATCATTGGGATCTTGGACCATTACATGAGTCTCTTGGTTCTTATTTTTTTCCCCTTCCCTTATCCTCCCTTCACCCCCTCCACCCTGTCCTATTTGCAAAGACTTTGTTTCCATTTTTTTCCTTTTCTCATATTTTTTCTTTTCCTTTTTTTCCTTTCCCCTACCCCTCCCACTTTCCCTGCTCCTTTAGAACTTTTCTTCCTATTACATGATATCAATTATACATTTTTTACAATATCAAGATCTAGAAGACATTACCACAGATTTTACAGAATTTAAAAGGATATAGAAAGCATATTTCAAAAATCTGTTTTGAAATAAATTTGACAACTTCTGAGAAGTACCTTGGAAGACAAATTAATGAAACTGACTCTGGAGGAAATATAAAGTTTGAATAGCACCTATTAAAGAAAGTATATTCCTAGCTTGAAAACCTACCTATATGACAACAGCAGCCTCATATACATTTTAACTGATAAATTATATCAAACAATTAAAGCAGAAAAAAGAAGGAACACTTCTCCCCTTATTTTAGGAAATCAACATTGTGCCAATCCTAAAACTGGATAAAGATAATAGAAGAAAAAAGTATGAACATAGATAGAAATTTGTTTAACAAAACCAACTCTTAGAAGTCAGATCTGGCAGGATGTAAAAGTAGTTTTGTTATAGGGATGGCAGTGTTGATTCAGCATTGGAAGATCCACCCCCAAAAGTCATCATTTTAACAGAGGAAAGGCAAAAGCCATATGATCCTGTCACTAGTTGGAGAAAAAGTATTGGGCTAAATTTTATAGCTGTTCATGGTAAAAACTATCAGGAGACTAGAAGTAGAACAGAACCTTCTCAACAGATTAAAGACATGTACTCCATACTTCCAGCGAGAATGCCTTATATGATTGGAAAAGATACAATGCTTTCTCCTTAAGGTGAGGAACAAGGGCAGATATGCTTATTCTTTATCTGTCCATTAAACTTTGAAACCTAGGCCCCACCAAAATAGTCTGGCAATAAAATGACACAATTAGGATAGATTGGTAAGGTAGAACCAAAATCTTTATATGTAGATGAAATGATCATCTACAGAGAAAATAGTAAGAAATCTCTAGGAGCCCCTGGAACTTGTATTTGAATTTAGCAGGATTAGAAAACACAAGGTATATATAAAAATTCGGGTCTGTGTGTACTTGCTATAAATGAAGAATTGGATATTGAAATTTAAAAGTTATGTAGGAGTACAAAGGACCTAGAAAAGTTAAAAAAAAAGTGTTGGAAGACTTTTAGTACCTAATTTTAAGACTTCTTCTAAGCTACAGTAATCAAGGCAGTGTTGGTATAAGGCAAGACATATAGATCATTTGAATAAAACAGAGAATCTGGAAATAGAAGCACATATATATGATCCACTGAGTTTTGAAAGATTATTTAACATTAGCATTTTATAGAATATAAATTCAATTCGAGAGCCGAGGAAGCGATAGTGTCTTCAGCAAACGGCACTAGAACACCTGGTATCCGTATATAAAAAATTAACCTCAACAAGGTCAACTGTTATAGGTTGAAGATGGAAATGACTGAAAGAATTAAGTATTGGTGAAGTAAAATAACATTTGCATGGATAAAGTAGAAAAGTAAAAATATCCAGTTAATCCAAAATGAGAAAGAAAAAGAAGTAGAAAGGGACAGAACAAATGGAGCAAATACCACGATGCTTGATGTGCTCACAACCATGTAGACAATTGTATATAAATGTACATATAATTGTATATAAATGGTATAAACATTCTAATTCAAAAGTGTGGCTCTCAGATTGGATTAAAAAGTAAGACACAGGTATGTGCTGTTCACAAGGAAAGCAGAAAAGTAAAACGTTGGGAAATAATAAAACATGCAGACACAAATCAAGGGAAAATTGAAATAACTATACTTACAGTGATGAAGTTATAGATGAGAAAAGGGGATATTAATAGACATAAAACAATATTTCATCCAGGGACAAATTCGTCAAGGTGGTATAACAACTCTGAATGTGTGTATACCAAATAACAGGGTCTCAAAAATACCTTGTGAAAAATCTGACCAAACTGAAATTAGCAGTAAACAAACTCGCTGTTAGAGCTGGCTATTTCACTGTTCCATTCTCAGTAGTTGATAAATTAAGTAGTCATAAAAATTGGTCAGATATGGAAAACTTGAGAAGTACAATCAGCAATTTCATTGGATTAGCATTATTGATGGGAATTTAAAATGTTTCAATTACTTTGGAAAACAATTGGGAAGTTTTGTATCAAGTTAAATGTAAAAATATGTAATTCTATAATTCTACTCTTAGGTATTTGGTCAAGAGAAATGGAGACATATATCCACCCAAAGACATGTGAATATTCTCAGAATTTTTCTTCATTATAGCTCAAAACTAGAAACAAGTCCTTTACCATGTGAATGGATAAATTGTGGTGTATGCATGCAGTAGAAAATCACTCAGAAATAAAAACCCAGATGCATAGAACAAAGGAATTGAATTATATATCATACTACACAAAAGAAACCAGACTGAGAAGACTTTATATTCCATAAAAGATAAATGTAAAAATGCAGATAAATATTTGCCTTGGGTTTAAGAAGGGATCAGGAACCCTAAGGGGCCATAAGGATGTCTTTCAGTTTTTTGGAAATGTTGTATACCTTGATTGTGAAGGTAGCTAGTTATACAGGTGTATACAACTGTCAAAACACATTAAAATATACACTTAAAATAGATGAAGTCTATTGCAAGAGGATCATAGTCTAAGAAAATTATTTTTCCCTTAGCTTTTTTTTTGGTACCAGGGATCGAACTCAGGATCTTGCGTTTTGTGAGGCAGGCAGCAGAACCATTGAGCTAAATCCTTGGCCCTCCCTTAGCTTCACTTTTAAAATCTCTTTTAATTTTTTATTAGTGTCTATTAATTTTACAAAGTATTGGCTTTCAATTTTTTATCATATTCATTTTATGACCCTATTTCTTACCCTATTCCCAATATTAGCCCTATATACATGAGTAGAAAATATATGTAATTTATTAATTAGAAAATAATTACCTTTAAGAAGGAGCATTTTGTGGAGCTAATGTCTAGCTAGATGAATTGATATCTTGAGATTTTTAATTAGAATTGGCACTGCTTTTTTCTGAGATGGGAATGTGAGCACAAATGAGTTTCAACTAGCAGGGAAATCCACAGCCATTTAAAGAACCATTTCTTGATTAAGATGGCTCAACAAGGGACACAAATGAAACACGAAAGTGAAAATGTAATGCTCACTCTTCTGTTTCTGCTGAATGGCTGATGCATGGGTCAGCTCCATGTCTTAGCCAAGCAGAGAGTTGAGCAGTAACTCACTGCTCTATGACTTATTTCTTATGGAACATGAAGAATAGACAAGAGAAACCTAAAGGTAATTATTCTTTTTTTTCCCCTTAGATTTTTTTATTGGTATATTTTAGGTATATGATACATTTACATTTATCATTGGATACTTGTACCTTCACATGATATATCTTGGTTCTTATTTTTTCCCCATTTCCTGTCCTACCTTCACCCCTCCATCCTTCCCTGTTTACAAAGACTGTTTCCATTTTTTCCTTTTCTAATAATTTTTCCTTTCACTTCTTTCCTTTCCTGTACCCCTCCTACTTCCCCTATCATTTGGACCTTTTCTTCCTATTTCTCAATGTCAATTATTCATTTTAATCATTATTTGCCCTTTCAGTTTCTCATACCAGAGAAACTATTCTGTATTTACACATATGTGTCCTAATTATTTCACTTAAGAGTATGTCCTCAATATGCATCCATTTAGCTATAAATGTCTCTAGTTTCTCATTCTTTATGGCTGAGTAGCACTCCATTTTATATATAAAAAAAACCACATCTTCTTTATCCAGTTTCCAGTTGATGGGCACTTGGGCTGTTTCCAAGCTTTCACTATTACAAACTGTGCTGCTATAAACAGGTGCATATATAGCATTGTGGTATGATAATTTTGAATTTTTGAGGAAGATACCCAGCAGGGGAATAGCTGGGTCAAATGGGACCTCTAGTCCTAGTTCTGTGAGGTATCTCCATACGGATTTCCACAGTGGTTGCACCAGCCTGCACCCCCACCAACAATGGAGTAGGGTTCCTTTTTACCCACAACCCCATCAACATTTGTCATTGGTTGATTTCTTGATAGCAGCCATTCTTTCTGGGGTGAGGTGGAATCTCAGCATTGTTTTCATCTGCATCTCTCGAATGACCTGTGATGCTGAACATTTTTTCTTATGTTTATGTGCTGCTTTTCCTTCTTTGTGTGAGAAATGTCTGTTCATTTCAGATGCCCATTTTTGAATTGGGTCTTTAAATTTGGGGGGGTCTGATTTTTTTAAAGTTCTTTATATATTCTAGATAGTAGTCCTTTGTCTGAGGTACTGCTGCTAAATTTTTTTTCCCACATTGTAGGTTGTCTCTTAGCTCTGTTGGTGGTTTCTCTTGCAGTGCAGAAGCTTGTTAATGGGATGAGATCCCAGTTGTTGATTCTTTGTGCTAGTTCTCATGCTATTGAGGTTTTGTTCATAAAGTCTTTTCATATGCCAATGTCTTCAAGGGTTCTACCTAACTTATCTTCCAGCAAGTTTAGTGCTTCTGTCTTAATATTTGATCTTTAATCCACTTTGATCTTAGTTTAGTGCATGGTGAAAGATAGGTGTCTAGTTTTAATCTTTGGCAGGTTGAAAGTCAGTTTTTCCAACATCATTTATTAAAGAGGCTATCTTTACTCCAGCGAGGATGTTTGGCTCCTTTGTCAAAGATAAGGTGGCTGAGTATGTCTGGAGTTGTTTCTGCATCTTCTAATGTATTCTACGGTCTGTTTCTTTGCCAGTACCATGCTATTTTTTTTTTTTTTAGTCACAGTAGCTTTGTAGTATAGTTTCAAGTTGGAGATTGTGATACCCCTGCCATGTCTCTGTTGCCTAGAATTGCTTTTACTATTCTAGGTCTCTTCCGGTTCCAAATGAATTTTTGGATTGTTTTCTCTATTTCTGTGAAATATATTGTTGAGATTTCAATTGGCATTGCATTACATATATATAGGAGCTTTGGAAGTATGGCCATTTTCTGTATATTGGGTCTTCCTACCCAAGAGCAAGGTATGTCTTTCCATTGTCTTATATCCTCTTCGATCTCTTTTTTCAGAGTGCTGCAGTTTTCAGTGTACAGGTCTTTGGGTTTTTTTGTTAGATTGATTCCTAGATATTTCATTTTTTTGGATGTTATTGTGAAAGGGATTGTTTCCCCAATTTCTCTGTCAGCGAGTCTGTTATTTGTGTACAAGAAGGTTATTGTTTTTTGAGTGTTGACCTTATATCCAGCTACTCTACTGAATCTGTCAATTAAGTCTAGAAGTTTTTTGGCAGAGTTTTTTGGATCTTTTATGTAAAGTATCATACCATTAGCAAATAATGACTGTTTAACTTCTTCCTTTCCTATCTTTACTCCTTTTATCTCTTTCTCTTTTCTAATTCCTGTGGCTAATGTTTTCTGATCTATAATGAAAAGGAGTGGTGATAGTGGGCATCCTTGTCTTGTTCTGATCTTGTCTGGGTCTGTTGTGACTTCACCTTTTTCATTCTTAATTACATGGATTTGAGCCTTTACTTTCCTTTTTTTGATAAGGTTGGCTAAGGTTTTATTGATTTTATTTATTCTTTTGAAAAACCAACTCTTTGATTCATTGATTTTTTGTTTCATTCTCTTAGTCTCCATTGCAATTATTTCTGCTCTGATCTTTATAATTTCCTGTCTTGTATGAGCTTTGGGTTTGTCATGCTCTTCTTTTTCTAGGAGCTTGAGGTTCAGCATGAGGTTGTTTATTTGAGCTCTCCTTTTTTCCTTATATAGGCATTCACTGTTATGAATTTCTCTTGTAGAACTGCTTTTATTGTGTCCCATAGATTCCTGTATGTTGTACTGGCATTATCATTTACTTGTAGAAACTGTCTAATTTCTTCTTTAATTTCCTCTGTGACCCATTGGTTGTTCAGGAGGGTGTTATTCAATTTCCATATGTTTATGGGGGTTTTGTGGTTTCTTATGTTATTGATCTCCAATTTTATTGAACTATGGTCTGAAAATATATGGGGGTAACTTCAGTTCTTTTGTATTTACTTACACGTGCCCTATGAGCTAGCATGTGGTCTATTTTGAAAAATGATCTGTGTGCAGCTGAAAAGAATGTGCATTCTGATTTTGTGGGGTGGAACACTCTGTAAACATCTAAGTCCATTTGTTCAATAGCTTGGTTCAGTTCTAGAATTCTGTTGTTAACTTTTTGTCTATATGACCCGTCTATTTGTGATAGTGGGGTATTGTGGTCCCCCACTATAATTGTATTAGTGCTTATTTGGTTTTTCATGTCCATTAATATTTGTTTTGTATAGCTGGGGGCATTCATATTTGGTGCATATATATTTATGATTGTCATCTCTTCCTCTTTGATTGTTCACTTCACAATGATTAGTGACCATCTTTGTCTCTCTTAATTAGTTTTGGTTTGAAATCTACTTTGTCTGCAAATGAAATTGCTACTCCTGCCTTTTTCTGGGTTTCTGTGGCGTGGAGAACTGTTTTCCATCCTTTGCTTTCTGGCTATGAATTTCTTTTTGAGTTCGGTGTGTTTCTTTTATACAGCATATTGCTGGATATTGCTTCTTTTTTTCTTTATATATTCTTTTATTGTTACATTTTAGGTATACAATATAATGACATTCATCATTGGAAATTTGCACCTTTACATAATCTCTTGGTTCTAATATTTTCCCCCTTCCCCTGCCCTCCCTACAACCCCTCCATCCTTCTCTAATTACAGAGACTTTGTTTGCTTTTTTTCATTTTCTCACATTAATTCCATTCACTTCTTTCCTTTCCTCTACCCCTCCAAGTTCCCCTTCCCCTTTGCCCCTTTTCTTCTTATTTCATATTACTATTATACCTTTTAGTCCTTTTTTACACTTTCAGTTTCTCACACTTGAGAAACTATTCTGTATTTACACATGTGTCCTATTTATTTCACTTAAGAGTATCACCTCAATGTGCATCCATTTAGCTGTAAATGTCTCTAATTTCTCATTCTTTATGGCTGAGTAGTACTCCATTTTATTAAAAAAACCCACATTGTCTTTATCCAGTCTCCAGTTGGTGGGCATTTGGGATGTTTCCAAGTTTTAGCTATTACAAACTGTGCTGCTATGAACATGGGTGCACATATATCACTCTGGTATGATTCTTTTAATTATTTTGGGAAGAGCCCCAGCAGTGGAATAGCGGGATCAAATGGGACCTCTAGTCCTAGTTCTTTGAGGTATCTCTATACTGATTTCCAGTGTTTGTAGCAGTTGACACTCCCACCAGCAGTGGAGCAGGGTTCCTCTGTCCCCACAGCCCTGCCAGCATTTGTTATTGGTTGATTTCTTGATAGCAGCCATTCTTTCTAGGGTGAGGTGGAATCTCAGCGTTGTTTTCATTTACATCTCTCGAATGACCAGTGATGTTGAACATTTTATCATATGTTTATTTCCCATTTCTACTTCTTTGTCTGAGAAATGTCTGTTCATTTCAGGTGCCCATTTTTGGATTGTTTCTTTAAATTTCAGAGGTCTCATATTTTTAAGTTCTTAATGGATTCGAGATAGTAGACCTTTGTCTGAGGCACCGCTGGTGAAAATATTTTCCCACCTTGTGGGATGTCTCTTCACACTGCTGGTGGTTTCTCTTGCTGTGCAGAAGCTTTTTAATAAGAATAGATCCTACTTGTTGATTGTTTGTGCTAGTTTATGGGCAACTGAGGTTTTGTTCATAAAATGTTTTCTTACAGCAATCTTCAAGAGTTCTACCCAACTTCTCTTCCAGCTGATTCAGCATTTCTGTTTTACTATTTAGATCTTTAATCCATTTCTATTTTAGTTTAGTGCATGGTGAGAGATACAGGTCTAGTTTTAATCTTTGACAAGTTGAAGCCCAATTTTTCCAGCACCATTTATTAAAGAGGCTATCTTTCCTCCAGTGAGGGTGTTTGGCTCCTTTATCAAAGTTGCGATAGCTGAGTATGTCTTGAGTTGTTTCGCCATCTTCTAATCTGTTCCACTGGTCCTCAGGTCTTTTTCTTTGCCAGTACCATGTTGTTTTTATCACAGTAGCTTTGCAGTATAGTTTCAAATTGGGGGTTGTTGCCATGTCTCTGTTACCTAGAATTGTTTTTGCTATTCTGGGTCTCTTCTTGCTCCAAATGAATTTTTGGATTGTTTTCTCAAGGTCCATGAAGTATGCTGCTGGGATTTCAATTGGGATTGCATTGAATTTATATAGCCTATATATATATGGGAAGTATGGCCATTTTCTTTTTTTGGGGGGGAGGGGGGACCGGGGATCGAACTCTGGTCCTTGCGCTTATGCAGTAAGCAGCGAAACCACTGAGCTAAATCCCCGGTGTGAAGTATGGCCATTTTCACTATGTTGATCCTTCCTACCCAGGAGCAAGGGATGTCTTTCCATTTTCTGATATTGTCTTCAATCTCTCTTTTCAAAGTGCCATAGTTTTCAGAGTAGAGGTCTTTGATTTCTTTCATTAGGTTGATTCCTAGGTATTTCAGGTTTTTTGGATGCTATTGTGGAAGGAACTGTTTGACCTATTTCTGTCTCAGTGAGTCTGTTGTTCGTGTAGAGGAAAGCTATTGATTTTTGTGTGTTGACCTTTTATCCAGCTTTACTTTACTGAGTTTGTTTATTAAGTCTAGAAGCCTTTTGGTGGAGTTCTTGGGGTCTTCTATACACAGTATCATGTCATCTGCAAATAATGATAATTTGACTTCTTCATTTCCCATTTTTATTCCTTTTATTTCTTTCTCTTGTCTAATTGCCATGGCTAATGTTTCCAAAACTGTATTGGACTGGAGTGGTGATAGTGGACATCCTTGTCTTGTTCCTGATTTTAGTGTGAAGGATTTCAGTTTTTGACCATTTAGTGTGGTATTAGCTCTTGGTTTTTCATAGATGGCTTTTATCAGATCAAGGTAGAGACTGTCTATTCAAATTTTTTGCAGGGTTTTTATCAAAAATACCTGTTGAATTTTGTCAAATGCTTTTTCTGCATCTATTGAGATGATCATATGGTATTTGTCCTTGGCTCTATTGATATAGTGTATTACATTGATTGATTTGCATATGTTGAACCATCCCTGCATCCCTGGGATGAATCCCACTTAGTCAGAGTGTGTGATCTTCTTGACGATCTTCTGCATTCTATTTCCCAGTATCTTATTGAGGATTTTTGCATCTATGTTCATTAGTGAGATTGGCCTAGAGTTCCCTTTTTCAGGTGGGTCTTTCTCTTCTTTGGGGATCAAGGTGATGCTTGCTTACAGGAATGATTTGAGATTATTTCTTCCCTTTCAATGTCATTGAAAAGTTTAAGCAGTAGTGGCAGTAGTTCCTCTCTAAATGTCTTGTAGAATTCAGGGGTGAAGCCATCAGGGCCCATGCTTTTCTTAGTTGATAAGTTTTTTTATTACATTTTCAATTTCATTGATTGATATTGAGTTGCTTAGGATTTTTAGGTCTTCTTCATTCAACTTTGATAATTCATATGTGTCTAGGAATCTGTCCATTTCTTCCGTATTTTCCATCTTTTTGGCATATAGGTTCTCGAAGTAGGTATTGATGATCCTCTAAATTTCAGTTGGCTCCATTGTAATTTCATCCTTTTCATTTCTAATTGCATGGATTTGGGCCTTTTCTTTCCTTTTCCTGATAAGGTTGGCTAAGGGTTTGTCAATTTTGTTTATTCTTTCAAAGAACGAACTCTTGGCTTCATTGACTTTTTTGTATTGTGTTCTTAGTCTCCATTGCATTGATTTCTGCCCTGATCTTTATAATTTCCTCCTTTCTATGGGCTTTGGGTTTTCCTGCTCTTCTTTTTCTAGTAGCTTGTGGCTCAGCATCAGGTTGTTTAATTGGGGTTGCTCTGTTTTCCTAATATGAGTTTGAACTACAATGAATTTCTCTCGTAAGACTGCTTTTATTGTTTCCCATAGTTTCTGATATTTTGTTTTGTCATTGTCATTTAATTGAAGGAACTGTCTGATTTCTTCTTCAATTTCCTCTGTGACCCATTGGTTATTCAGAAGAAATTGCTGTTCAATTTCCATGTGTTTATGAAATTTTTGTGGTTTCTTTTGCCATTGATCTCCAATTAGTTTGCACTATGGTTGGATAATATACAGGGAATAACTTCAATTCCTTTGCACTTATCTAAATATGTTCTATGAGTGAGTATGTGATTTGTTATGGAGAATGACCCATGTGCAGCTGAAAAGAATGTGTATTCTAATTTCGTGGGGTAGAACACTGTAAACATCTGTTAAGGTCATTTGTTCAAGAGTTTGATTGAGTTCTAGAATTTCATTGCTTGTTTTTTGTCTAGTTGATCTATTTGTGACAGTGGAGTATTGAGGTCCCTCACTACTATTGCATTAGTGCTTATTTGATTTTTCATGTTCATTAGTATTTGTTTTATATAGTTGTGTGCACTAGTGTTTGGTGAATAGATATTTATGATTGTTATCACTTCCCCTTGGATTGTTCCATTTACAAGCATGTAGTGTTCTTCTTTGTCTCTCTTAATTAGTGTGGGTTTGAAATTCACTTCATCTGCAGAAAGGATAGCTACTCCTGCTTTTTTTCGGATTCCTGTGGCATAGAGTATTCTTTTCCACCATTTAACTTTCAGTCTATGAGTTTCTTTTTGAATTAAGTGTGTTTCTTGTATGCAGCATATTGTTGGATCTTGCTTCTTGATGCATTCTGCCAGTCTATTTCTTTTGATTGGTGAGTTGAGGCCTTTAACATTGATAGTTATAACTGATGTGTACTGACTTATCATTGTCATGACTTTTTCTTTTTGTTGGATTCTCCCCCTTTGCATTTAATTTCTTGTCGTGCCCAATTTATTCATTCTCCTGGGTTTCCTGGGGTTGTGATCCTCATTGTCTTTTCCTAGGATTTTGTCTAAAATTTTTTGGAGTGCTGGTTTGGTATTCATGAAATTCCTAAGGTGATCTTTGTCACAAAAGTATCTTATTTCACCATAAATTTTGAAAGATAGTTTTGCAGGGTACATCAATCTCAGTTGGAGGCTGTTTTCTTTTAGGGCTTGAAATGCATCATTCCAAGCTCTTCTTGGCTTGAGGGTTTGCGCTGAGAAGTCTGCTGTGATTCTGATGGGCTTTCCTTTGTGTTTTTTGTTTCTTTTCTCTAACTGCCTATAGAATTTTCTTCTTCTGTTGGATTTCTGGAATCTTAAAATTATATGCCTTTGTGTTGATTTTTTTTGATGAAGGCTAGTTGGAGTCCTATATGCCTCACTTATCTGTATGTCAAGTTCTTTTCCCTGCTTGGGAAGTTTCCTGCCATCATTGCTGTGAACAGTTTTTTTTAATGTCATCTGCTCTCTCTCCTGTTTCTTCATTGACTCCAGTCAGTCTTATGTTATTCTTTTTTCCATCATCTAGCAGCTGCTGGTTTGATTTCTCATGGTCCCTTACAATTGTAAAGAAATTTTTCTTTTCCTAGTCAATAATTGAAATCTTATCTTCTATATTTGAAATTCTATCTTCACATTGGCTCATTCTGCTGTATAGATTTTCAGTGGAGTTTTTAATCTCCTGGAAATCTGTTTGCAACTGTTTTATGGATTCCATTTGTTTCCAATATTAGGATTCCATCATGCTCCTCAGCTCCTCTATTTTTTTATCTGTGTCCTCTATAGATTTATTAATCATGTTTTGCACTATGGGCACAATCTCTGCTGTTATGTGAGAAATTTTTTCTGATTTCAATTTTTCCAGATCCTCTTTTGTTGCTAGTTCAGGGCATCCAGGTGGTTGTGTATCAGTGTTCCATCTCATTTCCCTTTGGTGTTGCTGTAGGTGTTCTGGAAGTCTGGTTCTGAGGCTTGTTTATGTGTCTTCTTATTTCAGTGGGGGGGGTGGTTTGCTGGTGATGCCCACGCGGCTTACCTCCTCTGCACTGGGAGCTGTGGCTCGTTGACCTGGAAGCCTCCTCTGCACTGGGAGCTGTGGTGCACCTACCTGGAAGCCTGCTCTGTGCCTGGATTTTGCTTCTTAATCCATTCTTCCAGTCTATTTCTTTTGATTGGTGAATTGAGGCTGTTAACATTGATAGTTATAATTGATAGATGTTGATTCATCCTTGTCATGATGTTTTACTGTCATTCGCTCTTTTATTTCTTATTTTTTCCCCTTTCTCCTTAGTTTCTTACCTTGCCTGGTGGCTTCCTTCTGGTGGGCCTCATGGATTTGTGAACTTCATTGCCTTTTTCTAGGATATTGCTTAGAATTGTTTGGGGTGCTGGTTTGGTGTTCATGAAATTTATCAGGTGTTCTTTGTCATGAAAGTATCTTATTTCTCCATTGGTCTTGAAAGGATTTTGCAGGATACAACAGTCTAGGTTGGAAGTCATTTTCTTTAAGGGCTTGAAATACTTCACTCCAGGCTCTCCTTGATTTGAGGGTTTGTGTTGAGAAGTTTGCCATGATTCTGATGCGCTTTCCTTTGTAGGTGATTTGTTTCTTTTCTGTAACTGCCTGTAGGATTTAGTTCTTCTGTTGGGTTTCTGGGATCTTGACTATTATATTTCTAGGTGTACATTTTTTTTGATCATGACTTGTTTGAATTCCACATGCCTCACTTATCTGTGTGTCCAATTCTCTCTGTGTCTGGGAAGTTTTCAACTATTACTTCTGTGAACACTTTTTTATGTCAATTGTACTTTCTCCTTTTCTTCATGGATTTCTATCAGTCTTATGTTTTTCTTCTTTGCATCATCTAGCAGCTGCTGGATTGATTTCTTGTGGTCCCTTACTATTTTTAAGAAATCTCTGTTTTCATGGTCACTAACCACAGTCCTGTCTTCTATATCTGATATTCTATCTTCACATTCACTCAATCTGCTTTGAATACTTTCAATGGAGTTTTTAATCTGGATATATGTTTGAATCTGTTTCATGGATTACATTTATTTCCTATGTTGAGTGGTCATGGTTTACATTTCTTTCTTATGCTGGGCGTTCATGGCTTCCAGCCTGGTTCTGAGCTCATCTATTTTTTCATGTTTCTGTTGTAGAGCCTTTAATCGTGTCTTTCACTCTGCTCACCATCTCTGTAGTTATGTGGAAAATTATTTCTCTTTTGAAGCCTTATTCATCTGTTTGGTTACTTCCTGTGCTATCAGTTCAGGGTGTCCAGGTGGTTGATTATCATATTTTTCCACCTCATTTCTCCCAGAATTTGTCTTTGGTGATCTAGAAGTCTGTGTTTGTGTCCTACCAAGGTGTCTTCTCATTTTTAATCCTGCTGTTGGTGCTGTTTTTTGCTTTAAATCCTGGGCTGATACCCCAATATTTCTTATTTTAAGTATCTTTATTGTTGGTGTTTAGAGCCCCTATGGAGTGATCGCTTCTCAGTGATATCTTCCAGGTGTAGATGGTATTTTTAGGCTTTCAGTCTCTAATGACTCTTAGGCAATCTCATTTTCAGTATACCAGGGAGGACAACTGATTAGATCAATCACAACACCTTAGCCTATTGGACACAATCAGAGTCAAACCCAGCTTAGAAAATGAGAATGTGTGGTAGCAGTTAATCTGTCACCTTTATCTGTGTGAACTAGATCAAAATCTAGAGCCAGCCTAAAATATTTTTGTAGCAAGTAGACCCTTCAATGTGGCAAATTTCAGGATAAGGATTTAGCAGGGGTTGGGGTGGGAGGGGTAGAGAGATAGAAGGAGAGGGAAAGGTTAGAGGTGAGACTAGAGGACATGGGAAGATCACGCAAATTGTGGGGATCTGTTGAAGACAGGAGGAGAAGACAGAGTGAAAGAACAGAAACAAGTACAGAACAAAATGACTACAATAGGGCATCTAGAAATTGTATTCACCATCCTATAAAAGTGACAGTCAAGAGGACAGAGAGAAAAAATTCAGAATGGGACAGGAACAAAGAGGGAGAGAAATACAGACTCAGAAGGTATAGAGAGAGAGAAAAAGAAAAGAAAAAAATATATAAAACAAAACAAACAAACAAAAAAAGGATATGTCTCTTCTGATCTGGTAGGCAATGTGGGCAGCAGTGTGCGGGTCTAAGTCAATTAGGCTCAGCAAGCCAGCTGTAGTCTACTGAGATTCAGACTGATTTCTGGCTGCAAGGTCCAAATTGAGGTCCCTGAGCTCCTGCAGGATTAAATTCTGCAAGGTTCTACTGCAGGTTCCAGCTGTGCTCCCCATGTGAGTCTGGGCTTCTGTGGGAGGTGCTGATCCCACCAAATTACCGACAATGATGGTCCAGTGTGCTTTTATTGAAGAGTTTTTCTTCACTTTCCCCGTGGGCTTCAATTTTCATTGAGGAGCCTTAGAGAGGCAGAGAGGCCCTCTCTGTTGTTCACTTCTGCTCTATCTTCTGGGGCTCGTAACCATGGCCTTTATGTTCCCCCCTGGCGCCTCTGCTGTGCGGATTCAGATGCCGCATGGTCTCAGGCGGAGCATAGCCTGCTGGCATCCGCGTGACCTGGGATCTCTGGCGGGGCGCCCTAAAGGTAATTATTCTAAGTTGATATCACAGAAGAATCATTTGGCAAAAGGAAGATGATAAATCTAGTTTCAGACTTACTGAGTTTCAAGTTGCTACAAAATGTCCAGGTGAAAGTATCCAATGGGCAGATAGTAATGCAAGTTGAAGCTTTATTGAAAGTGATAGGAGCTAGTAAGCATGCAGATGTGGAAAGACTAGGATGTTCAAAAGAAGAAAAGGGAAAGTAAGCAGAGGAAAGGATTAATATTTGTTGAATACTTTTAAAAGGAAGTTGTTTGGCTAAAAGTAAGTAGAAAAGAAAGACTTGGGGAGAACACGCTAGGGATGAAGATCTGAATATATCTACCAGCTGATGCTCAGACACCAGCAAAGACGATGAGGTGTAAGGACAGACAGGCACAGGGGTTTTGTGTGGTTTCCATAGAGATGGAATTAGGATAAAGGGAACAACTCAAGTGGCAATGTTGATTTTGAAAAGAAGGATAAGAAATACAGATTTGGGGGATATGGAACAGAAAAAAAATGTGTGATTTGAGATCATTGTCTATTTGTGCATACACACATGGACACATACATGCACTCATGCAAACAATCTGGCTACAAGGAAATTAAAGGTGATGATTAAAAGGACAGGAAAACACTGGGGTCAAGTTAGAGGCATGCTGTGTGGCTTTGGGTGTCCCGAAAGCTGAAAGCCATTGCATACTCTTAGGGGCACCATGAGCACTGATGACCTAGAAGAAAGAGTAGAACTTTTGACAATTGGATTATTGGCAATTTTATTTTGGACTTAATGTAGCACCAGTGTAAGACAAAATTTGCGATAAACATTTTTAAATCAATTTAAAGACATTGTTTTGCAGTACTTGGAATTGAAACAAGGGCATTGCACATGCAAAGCATGTTCTCTACCACTAAGGTATATTCTCAGCCCTGAGATGAAATTGTTACATGACATTTTGTGTGTGAAATTTCTCAAATTTCTGTTTGGAGAGAGAGAGCAAGGTGGAAAAGGATATTTAAGTGTATTTTGGAACTGGAGAGCTTTGACGAGCAGGTTCAGAGATAAGAGTATGAGAAAAGAAGGAAGAACGGTTGATACTGGGGTCTCAGAGCTTATAACAGTTGTCTTCCTTTTGTGTTTCTCAACCACGGTCCACATCTTCAGTATCACCTCCTTTTTTCCTTCTCATCTACCACAGTGGAACAATGGAAGAAGCAGACATGGGGGTGTGAGGAGGGGGATACAGACCATATATATTTTTTTGCCCTTGGAGTTCAGAAAACAACAGGACAAGGTAGAGGAGAGGAAATGGTCTGCATGGACTAAGCAAAATGAGAAGCTGGTAATGAGATCTCAGTCCTAAGAATGCTTATATCTTCATGGCGATAGGAGTAATTTGTGGTTCTGGCACTTCTAAGTCAGAAATTGGCTTATGTTGGATATGTGTGTATGTACCCCAAACTGACTATTCATTCTGTTTATTTACTCTCATTGCAAATATTTTATTAGGTTGTTACAATGTTAGTGTAATTGTTCACAAGACTTAGATTGGTTAAGTGATACTGGGATTCTTGTCACCTCTAAGCCAGAAAATTTTTCACTGGCATTTTCGGTGGTTACTTCCAATCTTCTTTATTTCTTATTTGTCTTATTTGTCTTATTTGGAGAAGAAAAAGTCCCATAGGTACGTATCTATATGCACACTACACAGCTGAATAAAGCCAATTGTGTAAGACTGAGATCTGAATTTAGTTTTCTTGTCACTTGAATTGCTTTTTTTGTGAACGTGAAATGTGCTTCTGAAAAGAACAAGACCCTAAGGATTATTTTTTTTCTTAAAACAAAACATAAACTTGGATTATTTGCTTCTTTCCTGAAAAAAATGTGCAAATTACACATATGAGAATGAAGAATCATTGTAGTGAAATAGTCTTACTTCTGAAAAACTTTTCATACTTATGAATGACTTATTTTATACAACTCAAATTGATTTTTGTCCCCTCTGTGAAATGGCAATGTAGTTTTATGCCTTTCTACAACCATATATGGTGTTGGCCTGAAATAGAGAAAAAAATCAATGAAATATTAAAAGATTCATAGCCACTTTGTGAATTGAGATCCTCATTACAACTTCTAAAAGTAAATACAAATGTACAAGTAAACTGGAGCCAGGACGTGCTATACTTTGTCCTATCCTGTTACTCTCAAGATTATAATTCCTAGTAGCTTATTTATGTGAAGGAAGACATGTGTAAACTTCAATAGCTGTCTTTAATGTGCTGTACTGATGTCTCTTCTACCTAGTAATTTGGTGAAATAGTTTAATGAAATGCTTCCACAGTAAAAAGGCTTATCTTCAAACATAATGCTCTTTTTTCTCTTAACTGAGCATAAAATTATATCTTTAAAGACCTACCAGTGAGAAAGGCTTGATGCCCCTTGAACAGTTCACTGTGACATATGGCTTTAAATGCAACAATTTTATCTACACCACACAGTATCTGCAAATTTGAGTGAATGTCCCTATGAAAACAAGAAGGGATTTATGTCCAAAAACTAAAAGGAAGAAGTCTTTTAACTACCATATGTAGAACATCAAAATCTATATAAATAGTAGTTTCTATGTAAACAGAAAACAATAGTGACATTTATACATCTATAATTTGAGGAGCATATTTTTATATCTAGCTATTCTATTCACACATTCATGGTATCAGGACTCTTAAATGCAAATTCCTGCTGGGTCCAGGCAGAGTGCATGCCAGTGAAGCAGGCCTAGTGAGGATTGTGAACCTACAAGGCATATCCTACCTTATGCTGCCTAGTGTATCACAAAATCCTGCACTAGTGCCATGAAATTCTGCCAGCCTATGGTGACCAGATCTGCCAGAGTTTCAAAAGATGCCCTATCACTGGATTTCATGTAAAATCTCACAATCATGTTGGAAATTATGCATTTAAAAATAATTCTGCAAATCATATTTCACATGTAGGCTGCGATTCTTTAAGTCCTTATGTCTGATATATGCTGTTAGATAAATAAAATAATAAATGAGAGGTAAAGAAGAACAGAAAGAGGAAGGATCAGGAACAATGGAGAACAGGAGATCAGGTTTTTCAAAGTAGTAAGGTTTTTCAAAGTATTCATAAAGATTTAATCTTAATCTCAGTAAAGATGATCTGAAACACTAAGGTGAACCACAATACAAAAAAAAATATTCCTAGTTAAGATTTAGTGCTTCATTAATTTCTGGTAAAAAACATATATATATATATATATATATATATATATATATATATATATCTCAACATATATATATAAACATATATATATATCATAAAGAGTATAACCTTCTAGAAGACTCTGAAATTGACTTTGTGCATGGTGTGAGAGAGGGGACAAAATCTACTTTTTGATATGAATAAACCACTGACCTTGTACCACGAAGTAAAACGACTGCCTTTTCCACAATTGTCAACAGTGCCATATTTGTTATAAGCCAAGTATTCACATATGTTTTTTGACTGCATAATATATGCCATTGTTTATTCAACTATTCAGCCACATTGCCTAATTACTGTAATTTTATAACAAGTCATACTTTGTAGTATTAGTCCTTCCACTTTGGAAGTGGTGTTTATTCTTTCTTCTTGAACATCCTGGCTATACTTGGCCCCGAATATTAATATATAAATTTTAAATAATCTTGTTAATTCCCGACTTGTTTGGAAAACATTTTGGCATCCAGCTGAACATGTATATCTAGGGACTAACTTAACGCACATCCCTTCAAAGTAACAGAAGCAGAGTGTGCCAAAAGCTACATACAAGAATCATTGTATCAACAATCTTTGAAACAGGCAAAATCTGGTAACAACCCAAACAAAATTTAAAAAAAAATAATATACAATAGTATGAATAAGTTGTCCTACATTTATACTAGTGAATGATATGTACATTGAATGCTATAGAAAGCACTGAAAATTAACTACTGTGATAAGAAACAAAATTAATATATCTCACAATACTGAATGAAAGAAACCAGATGCATTTGAGTATAAATTATGTTTCTATGTATATAAACTTCAGAAAGTAGCAAAATAGGTTGGTGCCAATAAATGTAAGTATGTAAGTTCTCTGTGAGGTGTATGGAATGACCAGGAGTAAAATCAAAGTGGTTATTTGGATGCTTGTAATCATCTATTTCATGGAAGGTGGTTTAGTTATGTGGGAGAATTTATTTAGTGAAAATTCCTCAAGCTTTGCATTTCTGATTTCCCTACATTTTTCTATGTATATTATATTTCAGTAAAACATGTTTGAATATATGGATGTGGAACATCATGCCTCATACCTTCATTTTGGTTTTGTATTGCTCATTTATCCCCGTAGAGAAAAATTGGGGAACAATTAGAGAAGTCTGTGAGCCCAGATATCTTCTGGTATAACAAGAAGGTTTTTGTTTTTATACTGGAATTTTATGTCAGTAGAGCCTACAGGAGAATCTAAAGAAATGCTTATTATTACTATGAAGAAATTACTTGCATGGCAGCCAGCTGAGTTTCAGATGACATGAGAAAGAAACTAGTGAAGAAAAAACAGAGTAAGAATGGATGATACGGCTAATCAGTATCACAGATCATAGAAGTCTCCTAATCATGGTTCTTTTTTTACTAAGAAATTCTTCTTTCCCTTCCTTTTCCTTTTATTGCCGTTCCTTTCTCAAAACTAAAGATGCACACTGATGCAGGATCCTCCAATGGAGCCAAATTTTGCAGTAATACTGCAAGATTTCTAACCAACAAAGCTAGTGTATTGGATAATTGTGTCCAACTGTTCATCAGTATAATTAAACTCATAGGAGTCACAAAAGAGCCTAATGACAACTGTCTGGATAGAGAGAGTATGCCTGGGCCGCATAGCTCATTGTGATTAATTTTAAATTGTATTATCTGCTAATAATACTCATGTGTTATTCTCTCAATTATGCCAGATGTAGCCAAGATAACCAATGTTCAGGATATTATATACCACATTTCATGTTGTATGAGTAATGAAATTCAGGTCCTACTGCTAAGATTTGAATTTTTTCTATTATAGTAATTATTATCAAACCCCATTTAGTTCCAAAACTTTATTTTTAAGGAAAATAAGATGGGGAAGTATAATATGCAAAATGCATCAAAGTGAGGCGGCTCTGAATACAGAAACACTGAAAGGGCACAGCCAGGACCCTTCATGCCCTATCCATCTTTTTCTTCTTGATTTCCAGATCAGTCCTCCAGGAAAACATTACAGCATCTTCCCTCAGCTTAAGTTTTTCCCAGGAAGTAGGGTCTGAGACAAGAAGTAACATGTAGTTGGGCCAGGGATTTAGCTCACTGGTTTTGCCGCCTGCTGCGCAAGCGCAAGGACCCAAGTTTGATCCCCGGAAGTAACATGTAGGGACTTTACTTTTGTATAAGATCCCAGGGAATAGGAGTAGGGGACTGGATGGAAGAGAAGAGAGAAAAGAGAAGCCAATAGAAGGATATGTTACAAAGCTGCTTATCCCTGTAATTTGGTGAAATAATCCCTAGTAATTGGGAGAAATAATTCTGTGAAATGTCTTCACAGTAAATAGGTTTATCTTCAAACCTAATGCTGTTTTCTGTCTTAACTGAGCATAAAATTATATCTTTGGAGATCTGCAAGTGATAAAGACTATGGACAATGGGGTTCATCCCTGCTAGGACCCTATGAGGAAATTGTACAAATAAGGTTCAGAAAAGTACTCTCCTGAGGGAAAAAAGTGGGAACATCTATTTACTGGCTGCCTCTATTGGTCAAAGGGTCCCTCCTTGGAGTGTTAGCTTTCTGGTTCTCTCTCTCTCTCTCTCTCTCTCTCTCTCTCTCTCTCTCAGAAAAGACTACCTAAACAGAACTTGATGGAGATGGAGGTATGGGGCTGCTACGAGAAAGGCTCTCAGGTTTTGCTTGAGCAAAGCTGGGTTCTGCAGGAATGGCTGCAGCCAAAGGTGGTGTGAGGGATGCCAGCAGGAGTACAGCATGGGTGCATACCCTGGGTTAGGCTTCCTGAAGCCTGTTGTACAATGATCCACCGCATGCTTTAGAATCACTTGGTTTGCTTACTGAATACAGATGCCTGGGCCTTGTCCAAGACTAGCAATTTGCAATCACCTCACCTGGGGTTCTGAAATCTCCACTTTACGTAAATACCATTGGATGAGTCTGCAGAGTGAGGTTTATGAAACAATACTGAACATTTGGATATGGAACTCAATGGTGATCAGTTATTGCTGACTAAAATAGCCTAACCCCGCTATATCCCTTCAATTAGAGGTGATGATATTTCTCATCAGTGAAGTGCATGCCAATGCCAAGTATACTATTGGAAACATAGTAGAACAACTATTTAGGAAATAGAGTTGCACATTCTTGTGTTCTTTTAGGAAATCTTCTGTACTCCCTTTTCTTTTTTTTCTTATACCTCCTTCAACTTCAAGTCTTTTGGGCTTTCTTGAAATACTCTTGACATTTATGCTTGGGCACTTGAAAAGTTTCTTCTCTTTACACTATTAAGCATTGTATTGATTGATTTTGCCCTTTGTACTTTCTCCCAATCTATTTTTTTAAAGTTTTCTCACTCTTCAGGGTATTTCAGTTCTAAATATTGACCAAATAATTCTCTACACTATTATTTATAAAATATTTCCTCTTAGGTCTGGAAAGTAAGAGATTTTATTGCAGCTCTGTTCCAAAAGTAGTAGACTGAACCTGGATGTTTAAACAGGGCCTGAAGCAAGGTTTTGACAACCTTTCAGAGGCTGCATAACAAACATTCTTTATTTGCTTCGTCAGGTGTTAAAGGCAGCCTTAGCCCTCTGAAGGTCATCTCTGAGCCTTCCTTCCCTGCTACACATACCAATCTTTATGAGTCCCCTATGAAAATAAAAATCACCCCAGGAGGGATCATACTATGCTATAATCAGTTAATACCTTATTTTTCAATTAACACTCTAGCAGGTATTATTTGAAAGTCTGCTGAGAATAGGAATAAGGGGCAGCCAGCACTTAGAAAACCTAGTTAGAAGAAAAAGAAAGAAAAAATAAAATAGAAAGAAATTTTGACAATTCTGCTTAAAACAAGTAAGTGGCCAGGGTCCTCCCAATAAGTTGAACTTCCTTAACTTTCTGTCCTGAGGTTTAAAGGTGCATGACACTGAAAATTTTGTTTTTAAAAAGAAATTAGGATTTTTTCATAAGAGACAAAGAAACCGAGCAAATCATTCACTTTGTCACTAATGTTACAAAATATTATGCCTTTCACTCTGTGAATGCTGTGTATAGAGAGGAAAAAAGGTCCTTACAATTTATATTTTTTTAAAAATTTGCCCTGTGTTTATTGCCAACACAAGTCAAAGACAAGAGGTGCTCAGACCAACAATCTTATTGAAGTAGTTACTATTCTAGCAAGTGGCCAGGAGACACCTCCTCCAATGAATGACACTCCATTCTGAGCCAAATCCTACCATAAAAATAGCAGCATCTCCTCTCTTCAAAGAGATGAAAACAACTTGGCTGTGCTAATTTCAAAAAGTTATTTGTGTAGCTATATCATAACCTGAAACTTCTGCCATGAATGTTTTATTAATTTATTTTTATCATACTATTTGATAAGAATATATGTGACATACATGCATGTATGTATATGTAAGTTATAAAGTTTAAGATATAATGAATAACAGCAAATCCACTATTCAGTCCAGTTGTTTGAACTTGGTCACGAAACTTTCTGCTGTTTACTTCCTTCTTCCTGAAATCTCCCCCTCATCTTGCCTAGGTAGTAATCAGTATTTTGAAGTTTGTGTTATTATTTTCTAGGCTATTTTTATAGTTTTGTCACATAAGTATGCTTAAATAGATTATTTGAGTTTGTTTTTGAGGCTAATATTAACTATAATCACACTGGATATCTTCTTCTGCTCTTTCACTTTGCATTGTATCACTAAAATCACTAAATTCATGTTTTGTTTAGCTGTAGTAGTTCAATCAATTGGGTATATTCCATTAAACAACTAAGCCACAATTGAATTATCTCTTCTGTCAAAGGGGAATTATCATTTCCAGTTTGTTACTGTTATTACAAACACACATTATTTCATATTACTGGATGTACATTTGTGGAGGAATTCTTTCATAATCCTGGCCACTTCACAACTGAGAGAGATAGAAAAAGGTTGTTGTCATTTCGAGCTACTAAATTGTGGAAGAATTTGCTATACTGCAACAGATAACTGATACAACTTGCTTTCTCATCTGCTAATGGTTTCTGATTGTGAGTATATCACTTGAGATCTTTGGTGGGAATTCCACAGTTCAAAAGCTGAGATGACTTTCTATCAGATTGGGTGTGCTTTTCACCCATGGTTTTGGGGACCATACATGATAAAACAACAATATCAAAAACTACACACAAAATGGAACAACTATTTCTGTTCAACTTCAGGGCCAGTTCAAGAATCTTGGACTCAGCTTCCTTCCTTTGATGTTTGCCCAGGACCCAGTACCCAACAGCAGTGTCATAATCTCCACTCATCCTTTGGTTCTTCTGGTTCTCCTGACCCCTGAATGCAATGCCCGCAGTGTTCCACTGAATTTTACATGGTAGGGATTGGAAGAGGAAGTTTGGAAATCTCTACTTGCTCAAATGCAAATACCTTCTCTTTGGAGATTGCATCCTGTGTAACCTATAGTGGCAGGAGGTCTTCAGAGCACCTGGTGCTAGAAAGATACAGCAAAAAAGATTTTATCAAGGCCTCATGGTGTAGAGGGTTGGAGAAGATATTTATTTTCCACTACATTGATGTTTAGTATCATTTTTTTGTGGGTTTTGTGGCACCATAAGTTTAGGTTGATAAATTTCTTTTAAGCAATTATTAACTTGATCATAGAGAGAAATAAACTGATTGAGTTTAAATATTCCTTCAGACACGAGAGTCCATAAATTAGATCTAGTCCTTTGATTTTCACAGTTTGACATATATTAAATTATTTAGCTTGCCAAGTGCCAAAATTTCAAGGCACCTAAACAGTTTTAATTGTCCCAAATCAGGATTTCTGGAAACTGCTAACTCAGGGATCTGATGGAGGTGGGCATTCCCTCTGGCAATAACTCTCTTCCTTCTGTGGACCTAGGTCACCATTTGTAAAATGCGGAGGTAGCTGGAGATCAACATTTTATCATGATTATTTTCAGATTCTACACTTTTGAAAATATCTGTGGATAGTTTCCATTAGCAGTGGACAGTGGGACATCAAGAGGACCCTTCCCGGACACCAGACTGGTGAGAAGATCAAGAAAAAAATGACCTAATTTTCAAATCCCTGGTTAATGAGTCTACCTTTCACATTGTATTGCTCTGTGCCTTTGAAGACTCTCTCACTCTCACCAAAAAGGCCTCTAACATAACAAAACTTTCCAATATTTATTGCTGTAATCTGTACATTGGAATCCCTTAAAATTCATATGTTGGAACCTAAAGCTCAATGTGATGGCAGTAAGAGGTGGGATATTTTGGAAGGTAGTAAAGTTTAGGAATGGGATTAGTGCCTTCAAAAAGAGGCTGTAGGGTTCTCCTTCCTTTTAGCCATGTGAAGAAATAGCAGAGTCCTCACCAGAAACTGAATCTGCTTGTCCGTCGATCCTTAGACCTCACAGCCTCACAGATGGTAGGAAATAAATTCATGTTATTCATAAATCATTCTGTCTTAAATATTTGTTATAGCAGCTGAAAAGAGTAAGACACTTATCAGTTAACAAATTAACAGGGAAGGGTGTAAAGTTGTCAGAGACAACAAGAATGAGACACTTGGATGAAGTAAGGAAAAGAAGAATGGCACTAATAAAGGAGAAAGGACAGAAAATCAAACTTTGCTAAATCAGAAGATTGCTCAGGGCCCAACTCTGGTTTGAGAGAGGGCTTTTTACTGGTTAAAAATTGGTTGTGTGTATGTGTGTACATGTAAAAATTAATAAGCAAGAGTAATTAATTCGCAGTTTTGTTCTGTTAGAGACACTCAAATAAAATCACGATTTCTTCTTATCCTTTCAAAGGAGAGTGCATTCTACAAATTGAAGTCAATGAAGCAATTGGGGTATGGGTCTGCTGGGAAGGCTTTGTACTAGCTTGGGGGAGTCCTTGGCTAGCAGGCATCCCCAGACGATCCTCTGACGGTGGCCTACACTGTGAGCACTGCCTCACTGCATTCCCGGGAATCTTGCAGGACTTCTGAGGGAGGTGGTGACAGGCAGAAAGACAACCACACAGCCCTCACACCTTGGTTCTCTTCAGTCTGTCACTCATCCGCTGAGTGCCTTGGCGATGACTAGCTCAATTAAATGTCCTCTCATTCATTTGTGGGCACTTTCTAATACAAACCACAAATTCTCCTAATTTTACCACTTTCCACATCAAAAACAGAAAGCTGAAGAAGGAAGATGTAAGAAAGGTTTCACATTAAGGATTCTGGTGACAACAACCTGGTGATTTTTCAGTCAATCAGGATTTTTTTTTTCCCTTGGGAGAAAATATAAAGTAGGTGGATAATTATTTAGTTGAGCTTAAAATGTTTCTTCTGCATGAGTTCCAGAGAAAATGAAGATGCTTTTGTTATTAGCAAGGTAATGAAAAGAGGGCATGAGGTTTCAGGTAGGTAGGGGAATTGGAGAGAGGGTGGAGTTGAGGGGGAGTTTTCAATTGTGGTGTGAAGGAAAGGAGAAAATGAAAAGAGGAGGAAGGAAATAAGTGTCTTTTAAAACAAAACTTACAGAATTATGTAGTGAGGAAGCTAAAATTTACTGAAGAAAACCAAGTTTAAAGTTAAATCAAAAAACTGAATTCAAAAATTGCCATAATGATGGTGATTTATTCTTATGAAATATTGAATATCTAATGCCATACAAATGGTTTTTGATTAAATAAAAGGCTTTTAAGTAGCAGAAGGAAAAAATCACCCTGTACCATTAGGTATATATACATTTCATTAAGTATTTCTTTGATTGCTAAAACCTGAATTCAAGACTCTTTCTAGGTCCTTGCTACAATGGGGATAAAATGCAAAGATTTAGGCATTTGAGTACAGAGGACCTTTGACTTACAAATTCAATTCATTCTTGAGGGCTGGTTGTAACTCAGGTTGGTCAGTGAAGGCTTAGGCTCCTCTACACAGCCTTCAAAATTTCACCCCTGTGTACAGGCAGATCTCAGTGTCCTTGGAGAAACATTGGCCCAGGATTTCTCAATTAACCCCACACAGGAAAGGGTGTTGTAATGTTCCTTCCAGAACACTTTAAGGATTAAATCTGTATCTCAGACCATCTAGCAGCACAAGCGGCCAGCATTTGGGTTATAACCCAAGACTTTGGTTGTAAGTTAAGAATAAAATTCCAGTCATAACCCAACTAGTTCATATGTCAGGCTGGTCATAACTCGAGGGTCCGCTGTATATGAAAGTTAAAGTAACTTGTTTTGTGCAGCTAAATTAGTTATCTCTAACATATGAAGGAAATATTTGTCACTTGATGATGACATATATTGCCCTGGATTTCTTGTTT
Organism: Heterocephalus glaber; assembly: GCF_053883595.1. Lineage (NCBI taxonomy): Eukaryota > Metazoa > Chordata > Mammalia > Rodentia > Bathyergidae > Heterocephalus > Heterocephalus glaber. The sequence goes on from NW_028258315.1 coordinate 17,936,790, forward strand.
AATGTTTATATTAGTGCATAGAATTATAAAATGTTAACACTGGAACAAATCAGTCCATCTTGTCTCAAAAGCTGATTGACTTGTTCAATATCTGTGTACCTATATTTACTTAACATCTTTGGTTCTCATTTTATTTATAGATTGGTGAATACTGAAGTGGATGAAGTTGTAGATACTTCCACAATCTATAATGCTTGGTCTTTAATTCAGTTTATGACATATATCTTTTTCACATCTAATGTCTCTGAAACTGAAATATGTCTTTCACTTGATATTTTAATGATCACTGTCACAACAAAATTGGCAGGATTTTGAGAAGTGTTCATAAAAATGATGGATTTCACAGTGAGGGTTATCTCAGTTTAGTGAAATACATTAAAATATGAGCCCTAAAAATACCAAACTTAGCTAATAGCATTTGTCAGGCACTCTTTATAAAACCAACTAGGCCTTGCTGAGAAGGGAATGGAATCTGAATTCCAGTAAAGAATTTAGTTGATGTGAGTTTTGCAAGAAATTCTTGTTATCTTCTTTCTGGAGATGCTCATTCTTTAAATGAAACTATCTTAGGCCTCAGTTTTGAACAAAAATCATTTAATGCCAGGATATTCTGGTGTATGAATGTAAAATAAGGAATGAGACAGTTCATAAGTTTAAATATATTTAATTAGTGAAATAAATAGGACACACGTGTAAATACCGAAGTTTCTTTGGTACGAGAAACTGAAAGTATAAATAAGGATCAAAATGTATAATAGATAATGTGAAATAGGAAGAAAAGGTCTAAAGGGGAAGGAGAAGTGGAAGGGGTAGGGGAAAGGAAAGAAGAGAAGGGAATAAATATGAGAAAAGGAAAAAAAATTTAAATAAATATATTTAATTATTAATTCATAGAGAATTTATTGAATTTCCACATATTATGCTGTCTATTAGGTATTAAAGAAAAAACAGGAAGTCATATTTACCCTCAGGGAATAGGCTACTAAACAAAGTATGGCAAGGGCTTCTCTGGGGTAAGTAGAACTGCATAGAAAATCTTGAGTTATTAGAAAAGGCTTTCTCAGGAAGGTGATATCTGAACGGAGAACTGAAAGGCAAATAGACTTAGCCATGAGTCAGATAAGAAAAGAAAAGAACAGCTAAGGAAAGGAAACAGCTTGTTCAATGTCCTGTGATTCAAAAGAAAAAAAACAAAGTTACACTCAGAGAACTAAATCTATACAGTGATGATACCCAGTTTTCCAAATCCTTTATTCAGCAAGCATTTCATCTGAGCTAAACTCTGCTAGACATTATAGAATTATAAATAGACCTAATATTGCTTTAATTATTTAAATCTTGAAATTCCAAAATGGAGATACATATCAAATAATTAGATAATATAATTCTTGTGTGTGTGTGTGTGTGTGTATTAGGGATCGAACTCAGGACCTCCTGCTTGCCAGGCAAATGCTGTGCTGCTGAGCTACATCCTTGGCCCCTAGATAATATAATTCTAAAGTAACCACCAAATTCTTCTTGGTTCTCTCAAAGTCTTTGAGCAAATCTCCCCAACAAACTCAGCCTCTTGGATCATCACATCTATTGTTTCTTCCCTTTCTCAGCCTTGGTGAATAACCCTACCTTGTCAAACAAACTCCAGACCTTGAAATCTATTCATAATATTCTCAAATTTACTCCACCAAGTTACATCATTTTGACTTCTCCTCAACCTATTCTTTAGCTATGTGACCTTAATAAGAGAACCCCAAGATACATGAGGCAAACTGACAGAATTCAAGAAAAAAACAAAACAAAACAGGCAATGGCAGCATGGAAGAGCCAGTAAATGGAGACAAGGGAATGGACAGTTGTTATCCTTGTTTCACCACCCTACTTTTGAGGTGGCGGAGATCAAACCCAGGGATTGCGTGTTAGGCAAGTGCTCTACCCCTGAATTACATCCCCGGCCCTGTTATTCTCCTTTCTTAAGAGCCCTTCTTCTGTGGAAACCCATTTCCCATGGTTTATACAAGGCTAACCTACTTTTGCAACTGCAGGGATAGGCATCTAACACATATGTCACCAATTAGGGTACTCTATAAGGCATTATCAAAAATTACAGTGAACATTGAAACTAAAAATGATTATGGTAAAACAAATTGCCATTAATCCTTCTCAGAATATTTTCCCCTCACTTAAAACACACTTACCGCATCATGCTTGCCACTTTCTGAAGCAGTTCTGGAGCTCCTCTTTCATGAATGTCCTTAGTTATGCTGTCAATATCCTGAATTCATTCAAAATTTTTACTTTTCTTTGTAATTTTTACTTTGGGCAAGAGCCAAAGGTCACATGGTGTCAGATCTGGTGAAGTAGGTGGATGAGGACACACAGTAATGTTTTCTTTTTAAAAAAATTAATTTTATCGGTACATTTTAGGTATACAATATAATGACATTCATCATTGGAGATTTGTTCCTTTACATAATATATCTTGATAATTATTTTTCTCCATTTCACTACCCTCCCATCAACCCCTCCACCCCTCTCTATTTACAAAGACTTTGTTTCCATCTTTTCATTTTCTTATATTAATTCCATTCCCTTTTTTCCTTTTCCCTACCCCTCCCACTTCCCCTTCCAATTTAGACTTTTTCTACCCATTTCACATTATCTATTATACCTTTTGGTCCTTATTTACACTTTCAATTTCTCACATCAGAGAAACTATTCGGGATTTACACATTTCTATTAATGGTATCTTAATATGCATCCATTTACCTATAAATGTCTCTTAACTTCTCATTCTTTATGGCTGAGTAGTACTCCATTTTATTTTTTAAAAAACCATATTTTCTTTATCTAGTTTCCAGTTGATGGGAAATTAGGCTGTTTACAAGTTTTAGCTTTTACAAACTGTGCTGCTATGAACATGGGTGCCATGTAATGCTGTAGTACGATTCTTTTAATTCTTTTGGGAAGATACCCAGCAGGGGAATACCTGGATCAAATTGGACCTCTAATCCTTGTACTTTGAGGTATCTCCATAATGATTTTCACAGTGGTTGCAACAGTCTACACTCCCACCAACCTTGGAGAAGGTTTCTTTTTTCCCCACAGCTCCACTAGCATTTGTTATTAGTTGATTTCATCATGACAGCCATTTTTTATGGGATGAGGTGGAATCTCAGCATTGTTTTCATTTGCATCTTTCCAATGACCAGTGAAGTTGAACATTTTTTCATATATTCACTTGCTATTTCTACTTCTTTTTGTGAGAAATAGCTGTTCATTTCAGATGCCCATTTTTGGATGGGGTCTTTAAATTTGGGAGGTCTGATTTTTTTATGTTCTTTATAGATTCTAGATAGTAGACCTTTGTCTGAGTAACAGCAGGTGAAGATTTTTTCCCACATTATGGGTTGTCTCTTCACACTGTTGGTGGTTTCTCTTGCTGTGCAAAAGCTTTTTAGTAAGAATAGATCCCACTTGTTGATTGTTAGTGCTACTTCACGTGTGACTGAGGTTTTGTTCATGAAATCTTTTCCAATGCCAATGTCTTCAAGAGTTCTACCTAACCTGTGTTCCAGCCAGTTCAGCGTTTCTGCTTTAATATTTAGATCTTTAATGCATTTTGATTTTAGTTTAGTGCATGGTGAGAGATATAGTCTAATATTAATCTTTGGCAAGTTGAAACCCAATTTTTCCAGCACCATTTATTAAAGAGGTTATCCTTCCTCCAGTGAGGGTGTTTCATTCTTTTGTCAAAGATGAGGTGGCTGTGTCTGGAATTGTTTCTGCATCTTCTAATCAGTTCCATTGATCCTCGGGTCTGTTTTTTTTTTTTGCCAGTATCATGCTTTGTTTTTATCACAATGGCTTTGTAGTATTGTTTCAAGTTGAGGATTGTGATACTTCCTACTTTGTCTATGTTGCCTAGAATTGCTTTCGATGTTCTAGGTCTCTACTTGTGCCAAATGAATTTTTGGATTGTTTTCTCAAGGTCTGTGAAGTATGCTGTTGGAATTTCAATTGGCATTGCATTGAATCTATATAGCAGTTTTGAAAGTATGGCCATTTTCTCTATGTTGACTCTACCTACCCAGGAGCAAGGGATGTCTTTCCATTTTCTGATATCTTCTTCAATCTCTTTTCAGGGTGCTATAGTTTTCAGAGAACAGGTCTTTGATTTCTTTCATTAGGTTGATTCCTAGGTATTTCATTTTCTTTGGATGCTATTGTGAAGGCAGTTGTTTCTCCAGTTCCTCTTTCAGTGAGTCTGTTGTTGGAGTACAGGAAAGCTATTGATTTTTGTGTGTTGACCTTGTATCCAGCTACTCTACTGAATTGGTTATTAAGTCTAGAAGACTTTTGGTGGAGTTCTTGGGGTCTTCTATATAGAGTATCATGTCATCTGCAAATAATGACAATCTGACTTCTTTGTTTCCTATCTTTATTCCTTTTATTTCTTTCTCTTGTCTAATTGCTGTGGCTAATGTTCCCAAAACTATATTGAACAGGGGTAGTCATAGTGGACATCCTTGTCTCATTCCTGATTTTAGTGTGAAGGATATCAGTTTTTGACCATTTAGCATGATATTGGCTGTTGTTTTTTTATAGATGGCTTTTATCAGGTTGAGGTAAAGACCATCTATTCCAATTTTTTGTAGGGTTTTTATTATGAATGTGTGTCAGATTTTGTTGAACACTTTTTCTGCACCTATTGAGATGATTGTATGTTTTTTGTCCTTGGCTCTATAATATAGTGTATTACATTGATTGTTTTGTGTATGTTTAACCATCCCTACATCCCTGGAATGAATCCCACATGGTCAGGTTGTATGATCTTCTTCATGATCTTCTGCATTCTATTTGGCAGTATCTTATTAAGGATTTTTGCATCTATGTTCATTAGTGAGATTGGCTTATAGCTCTCTTTTTCGGTTGGGTCTTTCTCTGCTTTGGGGATCAAGGTGATGCTTGCTTCCAGGAATGAATTTGGAAGTATTGTTTCCCTTGAATTTCACTGAAGAGTTTAAATAGTAGTGGCAATAGTTCTCTAAATGCCTGGTAGAATTCAGCAGTGAAGCTATCAGGGCCTAGGCTTTTGTAGGTTGGCAAGTATTTAATTACATTTTCAATTTTGTTGATTGATATTGGGTTGTTTAGAATTTTTAGGTATTCTTCATCCAACTTTTGTATTTCAAATGTATCTAGGGATCTGCCCATTTCTTCTGTGTTTTCCATTTTATTGGCATACAGTTTCTCGAAGTAGGTATTGATGATCCTCTGGATTTCTGCCGAGTCTGTTGTAATTTCCCCCTTTTTATTCCTAATTGCATGAATTTGAGTCTATTCTTTCCTTTATTTGATAAGATTGGCTTAAGGGTTTGTTAATGTTTTTATTCTTTTGAAGAGCCAATTCTTTGCCTCATTGATTTTTTGGATTGTTTTCTTAGTCTCCATTGCATTGGTTTCTGCTCTGATCTTTATAATTTCCTCACTTGTATGAGCTTTGGGTTTGCCCTGCTCTTCTTTTACTAGAAGTTTGAGGTTCAGCATCAGGTTCTTTATTTGAGGTCACTCTGTTTTCCTACTATGAGTATTCACTGCTAAGAATTTCCCTCATAAGGCTGCTCTCACTTTGCCCCATAGATTCTGTTATGTGGCTTTGACATTGTCATTTAACTGTAGAAACCGTCTGATTTCTTCTTTAATTTGCTCTGTGACCCATTCATTATTCAGAGGTGTGTTGTTCAATTTCCATGTGTTTATGAAGTTCTTGCAGTTTCTTTTGCTATTGATCTCCTATTTCATCACACTATGGTCTGATAATACGCAAGGGATAAGTTCAATTCCTTTGCACTTAACTTAAACATGTTCTGTGAGTGAGTATGTGGTCTATTTTGGAAAACGACCCTTGTGCAGCCAAATAGAATGTGTATTATGATTTTGTAGGGTAGAACACTCCGTAAACTTCTATTGAGTTCATTTGTTCATGAGTTTGATTGAGTTCTATGATTTCTTTGTTTTTTTCTGTCTAGTTGATCTATCTATTTGGACAATGGGGTACTGAGGTCCCTCACTAATATTGTACTAGTACTTTTTGATTTTTCATGTTTGTTAGTATTTTTTTATATAGTTGGGTGCACTAGTATTTGGTGCTTCTATATTTATGATTATCATCTCTTCCTCATGGATTTTTCCTTTTACAGGGTTGTAGTGTCCTTCTCTGTCTCTCATAATCAGTGTTGGTTTACAATCCACTTGATCTACAAAAAGGATAGCTACTCCTGCTTTTTATTTGGTTCCTGTCTCATGGAGTATTGTTTTCCTCCCTTTAATTTTCAGTCTATGTGTTTGTTTTTGAATTAAGTGTGTTTCTTATGTGCAGCATATTTTTGGATCTTGCTTCTTGACCCATTCTGCCAGTCTATTTCTTTTGATTGGTGAATTGAGACCATTAACATTTATGGTTACAACTGATATGTATTGACTTACCCTTGTCATGATCTTTTCCTGTTGTTGGATCCTCCCCCTTTGCATTTAATTTCTTGTGCCTGAAGGATTCATTCTCCTGTGCTTCCTGGGGTTCTGATCCTCATTGTCTTTTCCTTTGATATTGTTTAAAATTATTTGGAGTTCTGGTTTGGTACTGATGAAGCTCCTCAGGTCTTCTTTGTCATGAAAGTATCTTATTTTTCCATCAATTTTGAAAGATAGTTTTTCAGGGTATATCAATCTGGGTTGCAGGTTGTTTTCATTTAGGGTTTGAAATACTTCAGGCTCTTCTTGCCTTGATGGTTTGTGTTGAGAAGTCTGCTGTGATTTGGATGGGGTTTCCTTTGTATGTGATTTGTTTCTTTCCTCTAAATGCTTGCAGAATTTTGTATTTCTGTTGAGTTTCTGGAATCTTAATTATTATATGCCTAGGTGTAGATTTATTTTTTACCATGGCTAGTTGGAGTCCTGTATGCCTCACTTATCTGTATGTCAAGTTCTCTTCCCTTTCTTGGGCAGTTTTCTGCCATCATTTCTGTGAACAGTTTTTTTAAATGTCATTTGCACTCTCTCTCCTGTTTCTTCATTGACTCTGATCAGTCTTATGCTATTCTTCTTTGCATCATCTAGCAGCTGCTGTATTGACTTCTCATGGTCCCTTACTATTTTTAAGAAATTTTTCTTTTCCTGATCACTAATTGTATTCCTGTCTTCTATATCTGAAATTCTGTCATCACATTGGCTCATTCTGCTGCATAAACTTTGAATGGAGTTTTTATTCTCATAGATATCTGTTTGCATCTCTTGTATAGATTATTTCATTTGTTTTGTAGATTCCATCATGTTCCTCAGCTCCTCTATTTTTTTTATATGTGTCTGCTCTAGATTGATTAATCATGTCTTGCACTATGGACACAATCTCTTCTGTTATCTGAGAAATTATTTCTGATTTCATTTTTTCCAGATCATCTTTTGTTGCCAGTTCAGGGAGTCCAGGTGGTTGAGTATCAGATTGTTCCATCTCTTTGCCCTTTGGGGTTACCCTAGGTGACCTAGAATTCTGGTTTTGATACCTTTTTACACTTATTCTGATTTCAACAGATCCAGACTGCTGTGCCTTTGTTGAGGCAACTTTTTGCTCACCCAGTGATCTTCAATTCTTAGCAAGCCACCAAGAGGCCTTTTCTGTGCTGCTCACCCCTGCACCAAGTCCTGGGTTCAGAATGGTGCCCTTCTGGATCCCTGCGCTGCCCTGCTGTCCAGGAGGGATTTTGGCTGGGGCCTGTGCACACTTGGGATGGTATCTGGGCATGCTTCTGGCTGGGGCCAGTCCCCACCAAGTAGCTGTTGTCTGGGGGGGCTTTGGCTGGGGGCTATGCACCCCAGTCACTGGTGTCTGAACAGGCTTCTCACTGGGATGTACGTGCATTTACGGATGAGGCCTCTGGCTGTTGCTTGTGTGCCTGTGCAGCTGTTTTCCAGGCAGGCCTATTGCTGGGCCTGTGGGTCAGAGCTGCTGGGGTTGGGGTGGGGCCCTTAGCTAGGAACTGCCTGCAACTGTGCCACTCTGGTCACTGCCAGCTTCTCACTGGGATCTACCACACCATAATTTTTTTGAAAACCTGCCCTTTTTTTGGATGGCACTTGCCAGCTGCATTCACTGTATTTATGATCATATCTCATAAAGACACAGCACATAGACTCTGGAGTTAAGATGGAATCCAAGACAAGAGGACCAATTAGAGAATTCAATGGAAATTTATTGCTGTCTTCACATTTATTGTAAGATTTATTAAGCAGGAATGGTGTGAACTAATATGCCTATAACTGAGAAAGAACAAGTATTTGCATTAAGCCAAACATAGACAAATGAATTTCAAATAAGGAGAAAGCCAGTGCCTTGATAACATTTTGATGTTCTGAGTCATTCCTATATCAAAAATATCTCTAGATATTCATCATTGGGATCATATTTGTATACCTAAAATATACCAATAAACTTAATGAATTTTTTAAAAAGAAATTAAAAAAATATATCTAGAGTTCTTTATTATGTTGGTCCTTTTGCTTAAGCCTAGTTGAGTCAGGATTCTTACCTGCAAATAGGAGAGTCTTTTTTTTTTTCCTGAAATTTGCTTTTTATTCTTTTTCATGTATTTCTAGCTTTATATATATTTTTGTATACCCTTTTATTAGTACATTTTAGGTGTACAGTATAATGACATTCATCATCAGAGATATGCACCTTTACATACTTTCTTGGTTCTTTTTTTTTTCCCATTAAGTTTATTGGTACATTTTAGGTATAAGATACAGTTACATTCATCATTGGGATCTTGTACCTGTACATGAGTATCCTGGTTCTTCTTTTTCCCTTTCCCTTGCCCTCCCTTCACCCCCTCCACCCTGCCCTATTTGCAAAGACTTTGTTTCCATTTTTTTCCTTTTCTCATATTTTTTCTTTTCCCTTTTTTCCTTTGCCCTACCCCTCCCACTTCCCCTGCTCCTTTAGACCTTTACAGCCTATTACACAATAACAATTATACATTTTTAAATTATAATATCAAGATCTAGGAGACATTACCTCAGATTTTATAGAATTTGAAAGGATATAGAAAGCATATTTCAAAAATCTGTTTTGAAATAAATTTGACAACTTCTAAGAAGTACCTTGGAAGACAAATTAATGAAACTGACTCTGGAGGAAATATAAAATTTGAATAGCACCTATTAAAGAAAGTATATTCCTAGCTTGAAAACCTACCTACATGAAAACAGTAGGCTCATATACATTTTAACTGATAAATTATATCAAACAATTAAAGCAGAAAAAAGAAGGAACATTTCTCCCCTCATTTTAGGAACTCAACATTGTGCTAATCCTAAAACTGGATAAAGATAATAGAAGAAAAAAGTATGAACATAGATAGAAATTTGTTTAACAAAACAAACTCTTGGAAGTCAGATCTGGCAAGATGTAGAAAGTGATTTTGTAATAGGGATGGCAGTGTTGGTTCAGCATTGGAAGATCCACCCCCAAAAGTCATCATTTTAACAGAGGAAAGGAAAAAGCCATATGATCCTGTCACTAGTTGGAGAAAAAGTATTGGACTAAATTCTACAGCTGTTCATGGTAAAAGCTATCAGAAGACTAGAAGTAGAACAGAACCTTCTCAACAGATTAAAGACATGTACTGCATACTTCCAGTGAGGACACCTTATATGAATAGAGAAGATACAATGCTTTCTCCTTAAAGTGGGGAACAAGGGCAGATATGCTTACTCTTCATCTGTCCATACTTGTATTTGAATTTAGCAGGATTAGAAAACACAAGGTATATATAAAAATTCAGGTCTGTGTATACTTGCTATAAATGAAGAATTGGATATTGAAATTTAAAAGTTATGTAGGAATACAAAGGACCTAGAAAAGTTAAAAAAAGAAAAACAGTGTTGGAAGAGGTTTAGTACCTAATTTTAAAACTTCTTCTACAGCTACAGTAATCAAGGCAGTGTTGGTATAAGGAAAAACATATAGATCATTTGAATAAAACAGAGAATCTGGAAATAGAAGCACACATATATGGTCCACTGAGTTTTGAAAGGTTATTTAACATTAGCATTTTATAGAATATAAACTCAATTCAAGAGCTGAGGAAGAGACAGTGTTTTCAGCAAACAGCACTAGAACACCTGGTATCCACATATAAAAAATTAACCTCAACCCTTCTATTTCCATACATGAAAATAACTTGAAGGGATCTATGAACCTAAATATGAAAGCCTAAAAGTATTAAACTTTAAGAAGAAATTATAAGGGAAAATGTTTATGAATTCAGGGTAGGCAAGAACTACCTAGTATACAAAAGACATGATGTATAAAAGAAAAAAATTGATAAATGAGATTCCATCAAAATTTAGAACTTTAAATGACATCATTAAAATGAAAAGTAGTCCTTAAACAGACCATATTTACAATGCATATAACCTATGACCAGAATATATAAAGAACTCTTACAGCCCATTAATAGACAACCCAATTAAAAAGTAGACATAAGAAGATGATAAATAGCCAGTATAGCACAAGGAAAGGTGTGCAACTCTAGAATCAGAAAAATACTAATCAGTACAATAAGAATATTGAATTATGCACTCATTAGGGAGATGAAGTTAAGTTTTCAAAGCCCTGTCATGACTTTTTCTTTTTGTTGGATTCTCCCCCTTTGTGTTTAATTTGTCATGCCCAATGGATTCATTCTGGTGGGTTTCCTAGGGTTGTGATCCTCATTGTTTTTTCCTAGGGTATTGTCTAAAATTTTTTGGAGTGACAGTTTGATATTCATGAAGTTCCTGAGGTGCTCTTTGTCATGAAAGTATCTTATTTCTCCATCAATTTTGAAAGATAGTTTTGCAGGGTCCATCAATCTGGGTTGGAGGCTGTTTTCCTTTAGGGCTTGGAATACATCACTCCAAGCTCTTCTTGCCTTGAGGGTTTATGTTGAGAAGTCTGCTGTGATTCTGATGGGCTTTCCTTTGTATGTGATTTGTTTCTTTTCTCTCACTGCTTGTAGAATTTTTGTCTTCTGTTTGGTTTCTGGAATCCTAACTATTATATGCCTATGTGTAGATTTTTTTTGATCAAGGTTCTTTGGAGTCCTATATGCCTCACTTATCTGTATGTCAAGTTCTTTTCCCCTGCTTGGGAAGTTTTCTGCCATCACTTGTGTGAACATTTTTTTTTAAGTCATCTGCACTCTCTCCTCTTTCTTCATTGACTCCAATCAGTCTTATGTTATTCTTCTTTGCATCATCTAGCAGCTGCTGGATTGATTTCTCATGTTCCCTTACAATTTTAAAGCAATTTTTCTTTTCCTCCTCACTAATTGCAATCTTATCTTCTATATCTGAAATTCTATCCTCACATTGGCTCATTCTGCTATGCAAACTTTCGATGGAGTTTTTAATCTCCTGGAAATCTGTTTGCATCTGTTTTATGGATTCCATTTGTTTCCTATGTTGGAATTCCATCATGTTCCTCAGATCCTCTATTTTTTTGTCTCCATCCTCTCTAGATTTATTAATCATGTCTTGCACTATGAGCACAATCTTTGCTGTTATCTGAGTAATTATTTCTGATTTCATTTTTCCCAGATCCTCTTTTGTTGCCAGTTCAGAGAGTCCAGGTAGTTGAGTATCAGATTGTTCCATCTCTTTTCCCTTTGGGGTTGCTGTAGGTGATCCAGAAGTCTGTTTTGGAGGCTTGTTTATGTGTTTTCTCATTTCCATGGGGGGTGGGGGTGCTTCTGGCACCCACATGGCTCACCTTCTCTGCCCTAGGAGCTTGGGATGCTGGTGGGGGAGCTTCCTTCCGGGTGCTGGGACTGGCTCCAGGAGAGTCTTAATCAAAAAAGTACTTAATAATAAAAATGTATCAGTAATCTGAATCTTTGGAAATGTGTATAACTATCATTGAGAAGAGATGTACAGGGGAAATATGTTTATTTTTCTCTGCTTTCTGATATGGCTGTTCTTATCTCTTTTCATCCTCAGAGTTTTTGAGATAGTTCTATAGTTCTCAAAGTAATTTTCTATTACAAGTATGCTTAGGCACACAGAACATTTTCAGAAAGTAAAATTTCTAGGCAAACTTAAATCAAAATTCCAGTCTCACCTTATATAACTTTATTTTATTTTAATTTTGGTCTTTTGTTTTCCTCATGGCTCTGAGGCTGCAACAGTCAGTGGTGATGATTTCAAATTTCAGAATTTCCAAAAAGCCTTTCAAGATTTGATTTAGCTGCTGTTTTTGTATCTTTCTTTTTGCTAATGGTAAATAACCAGAATGTTTTCTATTCTAACAGAGTTCTAAATGCTGCTTTTTTTTTCATTTCCTTTCTCTTCCCTTTCCTTCTTTCCCTTCCCTTCTTTTTCTTTTCCTTTCCTTCCCTTTCTTTATCTTCCTTTCTGTTCCCTTTCCTTTTCCTTTTCTTTCTCTTTCCTTTCTCCTCTTTCCTTTCTCTCATTACTTCTTTTTTTTTAGAAATTGAATTCTTCCATGAATATTACCAAACCTTGCCCACAGAGACTATTCCAGGACACTGTTTTGTGACATGGATGTTCTTTCCAGCTGGACTGCTGGACTTCCTTGCAGGTCTTGTCCACTGGAATCCATTCTTTAGGATCTCCTCATTTCCAGTGCATTCTGAAGTGTAGTCCCATTAAAATGGCTCAAGTTCCCTGGTTTTCATGCCAGTGCATGTATTATCTCGTGCCTCAGCCACATTCTTTCCTTCTTTTCCTGCTATGGAAGTTAGTTCCACCCAGCTTTTCAATTTCAGATTTTTCCAGTTCAGCAGCAGACACCACTATCTATTTTTATTTATACTGTCAAAAGTCAGAGGACAGACATAAATTTCTCCTAAATGTCAAATGCTCCCAAGGCCTCTCTCATCATATGCTGATGTGCAGGCTAAAGGTAAAAGGTTCCACAGCTTGAAAGTATGTCCCTTCTTCTGCATGCACTGGAAATCTCTACAGATGGTTCCTAAGAGATTCCCTCAGATAGATAGATTCCCCTCTCCCTTTCTTCATGAGCAACATGCCCTACCAGTAACATTTGTTTGTGAAGAGAGATTTTGTCTTTTTCTAGTTAATGTCTGTCTCTAAGAACTCTTGTCTTCTGTATTTATTTGATTGATAGAGAGAGTGAGTGGGAGAAAAAAGTTGGATGACGAATTAGTAAACCCTTCAGAGTATTGCTTTGGTTGCTCTTTGAAACACAGAGACACATAATATTCAAAGTGATTGACACCCACAGTGGAAGCATTAGAATGGATTCAGACCCTAACATTGAAGCAGTAGTCTGGAGGGTCTGTGATGAGCCAAGATTTAATCCTTTACTTTCTGCATCATTAGGATATCACAGGAGTCCTAAGAACAAGGCCAAGGCATTGAGGTTGTAGGGCTCAAGGAAACAGCTATTTATCAGCTCCTCAGAATTATTCTGTACTTTAGCAACCAAGTAACTGGCCACCCTGCCAGTTCTAATATTTTGGAGTTGACATTTGAGCTGAAATATTAAGATTATAAGAAAACTCTCATTTCACATCTGTTGCATTTGAGCTATGGTGGAGCCAATGTCTAACAGATGTTTGATAAACTTCAAAACTAAGTTTAGGCTTCAGTTTTGGAGAGTGGTACCAGCAAGAAAGCAGCAGGCATAAATGAAAAAGGAAAACAAAAGAATGTGATAACCAGAAAAATAGAGTTTTGTGAAAAGCAGGCTATATAGAGAAAAAAGGTGAAAATGTAAAAGAAGGAAGCATCCTTGTGTTTACTGATGGCCTGCAAGGGAAAATTCTCAGGAGATGAAAGCAAGAGAAGAGGGATAAGAGAGGGAAGGAGGAGAGGTAGAGAAATGAAAGTGTCACACACAAGCTACTCAAGTGAGGAATTACAGAAAGGAAAGGGTAGTAGCTAGATGAACATATCAAACAAGAAAGCTTGTTTGGACTTGTTTTGTATTTAACAATTTTATATGTATTGGAAGGCAGAGAGAGGAGTAGAGGTTGTAGGAAGTATGAGGCTGTGACTGAGCAATGTTCCTTAACATCAGGTGAAATTGTATCAGGAGCTCACACGGCTGGGGCATTTGCCTTGGGAAAGAGGAAGGCCATTTCCCATCCATGACTCCATGATGGTGTCCAATTATTTTCTATGGTATAAGAAAGAATGAATGTGAACAAAAGGAGTAACTTAAGCCAATAAACGATTATCTTCTGAATCCAGTGGAAAGCAAGAAAATTGCTGAGCATGGCAGAGGGGAAAGAGCATTACAGGTCTGGAATACTCAGAATAAGGGCGGGGGAGAATTTGGAGAACCAAATTACCAGGCTGCAGGGGAGTTCCAAATGCAGTTGAATGCCAGATCATTGATAGGATTGGAGCTTCTGAACATACCTGTATGCTCTGGGGCTTGGGGAAAGGAATGTATCTAGAGATGGTGGATTTGATTTTGGGAAGGAAATTGACATAGCTTAGTGGTTAGGCACAGCTAAAGGCAAGAGTGGAAAAGAGAACAGAATTGAGTTTCTGAGGAAAAGGACCCAGAGGACAGAGAGATGCAGCAAGAGGTTCTGAAAAATGTGTGGATTTCCTTTACATAGAACATTACATTAACAGCCACAGTGGAAGCATGAGAATGGAATGGATTCGCATTAGTGTATCCTCTAACTGTGAAATGCGAGGTGGGATTGAGATACCAGTTATTCTTTTGAAAGAAAGTCAGGTCCAGTGGAATTTGAGATCTGGGAGGGCCTCACTGAATTGTGACTGCTGTGGGAAGTCAAGAGGGAATAAAACTGCATTGGCATGCCTTTGCATCTGAAATGAGCTGCAACAGAGCTCTATGCTGAAGGAATAAAGATGGAGAGCCCTGGAGTGGGGCAAGAGTGAAACCGCATGGATATATGTAAGTATGTGTGTGTTCATTTGCTTTGGGAAGCAAACATTTTGTTTTCAGCAAACAGCTTGTATCTTGTGCTTCCTTAATAAAAAAAAAAAAAAAAAAGGAGGAAAGCACACACACAAAACAGCCCGTTGCTATCGGCTTCCAAGAGCAGAGAGACAGGCTCTTGAGTGTTTTCCAGTAACCAGCTCCCTGTTCTGGTTCTCACACGAGAAAGAAACTCAGAGTAACAAAAGGTGCCCATGAAAGGTTCTTTTAGACTAAAATTTGGTGGAGATTAAAGAGGGCAGAAGTTCAAATAAGAAGGAGCCACTGCCAAGTAAGCAGGAATCTTAGCCAAGGGGAAGGAAAGGGACCCACTGGCTTCAAATACAAGTAACCATGGCGAGCCAAAAGTTCAATGCTAGAATCTGGTGAAGAAGGAATATCACACAGAGCCGTGATTGTTTATTCAAAGCAGGCCATGAGAGAACAGTTGTCTCCAATGGGTACTCACACAGCTTGGATTCAAAATTGTAAGTGCGTTTTTAAAAGCATCCAGGGCTTCTCCCTGACCCATTTGGTATGAAGCAAAAAGAAAAGAAAGCACAAAGTTTATTCTCAGTGTCTCTTGTGGGTTTCAGGCAGCTTTACATATGGAAAAGCATTTTGGTGTCAGCTGTTGAACTGGTTTCCTGCTATTCTGCTTTCAGTTGCCATTGGAAACTCTGGCTGGCTATGTGATAACATTGCCCTTTTCCCAAGGTTAGAAACCAGCACCCCTTTAATGGGGAGCAGAGCCTTTCTTTCTCTTCAAGTACATGGTGTGCTTTGCCCCTGGTTCCTAGTGATGAGAAAAGCTTACAAAGAGCACAAGGACTGTGGGAATAAAGATGAAGCATTAAAATATAACATAAAGATAAATCTGGTACAAGGTAAGAAGAGATTTCTCAGTGGCTAAACATGGACCATCACATACATGCCGGTCCTTCTGCCCTGGATCTGCCATGGTTACTACTGTAGGGAGTGGAGATGGAGACCTCTATCCTTCCTGTGTAAATGAGATCACTTCTTTAGATCCACTGAGCCTCTGACATTTATGTGTAGGCCCTTGTATCATTTTGCCTGTGTGTTTTTCTGAAGCAATGGGTCCATAATTGTCCACAGATTATCAGAGTGATCCATGGTACAGTTGTAAAGTTATTAATAATCAATGGACTAAAGTATCACTAAATAAAATGCTTTGGTCACACTGACATACAGAGAAAATGTAATCCAGTGGTTTCTGCTATGACAATGCAGTTAGGTGGACAGTACTTTAGGAAAACTTTCTCCTTCCTTAATAGGTATAAAGTAGGTGAGGAGAGTACATTTCCAAGAAGAGAGACTCCACTGCCCAAGCTGAGAGTGCTGGTGTTGCAGCAGCATATGGAAAAAGACTGTGTCATGTCTGCTTTCTCTTTTCATGTCTTGAGCTATGGGGGAGTCTGAGTGATACAAAAAGAATCTATGCTCAGGATGTGAAGAGGTGTGCTCCAGAGCTGAGCCTGATGATTTCACAGATCAATAGAGAGGACAAGGGAAAATCCAGATCATCATCATGTGGTCAAGTCAGGGAGGGTGGCCAAGGGTCATGTTCCAGCACTAAGAGCAATCATCTGGAGTCAGAATGCTTGGGTTCAAAACCTGGTCTGTTATGTAATAGAAATAAGCATGGGTTAGTTACATATCATCTTTGCGGCCAAGCTTCCTCATCCTTAAAGTAGAATTATACCAGCACAGTCAATCCTCATTGCTAGTGCTGCCCTAACAAAATACCCAACTGGATGACTTCAATAAAAATATATTTTCACATGATTATTGGTGAGACTACAAAGTACAAAGTTTTAGCTAATTTGGTTTATGGTGAGGGCTCTTTTCCTGACCTGAGATGATGATCTTCTCATATGGCCTTTCCTTAGAGTATGAGGCAAACAGAAAACATTATAGATAGGTAGATAGAAAGATAGATAGTGAATTTACACATGCTAGCTCTCCAGGTCTTTTCTTTCGAGAGCAGGAGTCCATAGGGCCTCATCATTATAAACTCATTATTTATAATTACTTCTACAGCCCCCATCTCCACATAAAGCCACACTGGAGAGTAGGATTTTCACATTGAATTTAGGACACAGATAACCCATACCAGTCATCATTCACACATGCTCATTTGTGATTTTGCCTGGTCACATTTTATTTTTGACCCCAATATCAATACTTGTGGCATCTTCACAGTTTTTTGCAGATATGCATAGAAGAAGTGAAAACTTTGTCAATTGATACACACAGTTCCAGCTAAGGTAAAAAAAAAAGATACTCTGCCTTCTAGTTTCAACTTGCAGACAGTACACAAATGTCTTTTTCACAGTCTAATTAGCATCATGATTTCTACATTTTTGTTCCTCTCCGCTGGTAAATTCAGTGTTTAAAATGGCCCGATGTAGCGTTGAACTGATATTTTGGATCGCTAAGTGTTGGGAGAGTATGATAGGCCTTAGAGAGAATAACTGCAAGACAAGTGTAATTGGTCTCATATCCTATTATCAGACAAAATATCTCATCCCCATGACAAAGGAGGAGAGTTTAAGCTTTATTTTGGCTCATGATTTCGGAGGTTTCAGTCAACGATTGACTAACTTCAATTTAAGAACATCACAGAAGAGGGGTATGGCAGAGCAAAGCTGCTCCCTTCATGCCAGTCAGGAAGCAGAGCAGGTTGTAAAAAGCACCAGAGAAGGAGCTGGGGACATTAAGATCATGGCTCCATGATCCAATCAAAATAAGCTTGTTCAGGAAGAGCTACACTGCTGTTGACCATAAGCTCAACAAATGGGCCAATATCATATACTAATAAAGTGTCTGTAAATATAATTACACATAAAATAAGGTTATACATTTGTTGATGTAATGGTTGTGACCACAGGCATAGAGAAACATAACCTTTCATTTGTCATGGAAACAGATGTATTAGTTAATTCAGTATTCTTGGAAAAGTTATAGAACATAATTATAGTAAATAACAAATACTGATTGCATATGAGTTACCAAATTATTTTCAGAATTATTTACATGCTACTTTACTCTGGTAAAGTTCAGACTTCATAGTTCAGACTTCTATAACAAATACCTTAGATTGGGTAATTTACAAAACATTTACTTTTCATAGTTTTAGAGACTGCAAGCCCAAGTTTGAGTTGCTGGCTGGTTCTGTGCTGGTGAGGGCCTGGTTGTGGGTTTGTAGGTGATTGCAGTCTTATATCCTCATGTGGGAGGAAGAGAGAGAGGAGGGTGAGAGAAACTCTCTGTGTCTCTTATGAGACATTAATCCCATTTATGAAGACTCCAACATGATGACCTAATTATTTCCCTAAAGACCTCACTACCAATACCATAACACTGGGAATTAAGGATTCATCACATGAATTTTGTGAGGAACAAACATTCAGTTCATAGTAACTGCTTAGCTCAACTTATACACTCAATAAACACCCTCTGTGATTATGTTTTCAGAACTAGAAGGGCAAAAACTCACTCTACAATTGGAAACAACAATATAAACTCTTGAAAAGCACTTGTTGAAAGTGTTATATAGTTAAGATTTATTCTCTGCAAAAAATAATATATTAACTGCTAGATTGCCTATCTCATTTCATCAGAAATATTCAAAGATGCTCAAATTGTAGCAGTAGATATGGCTTATGTTGTACTAATTTTATTCATTTTTTCATTTACATCATCTTCAGACATTCACTCTGCATATTTATCTAGTGAAGTAATTGCTGTAGGCATACCAACATGAATACATTTTGTCTATAACTAAGTAAATAAATGAAGATGTGGGAAAGGCAGTAGCTTGATGGAAAAGTAATGAAAATATTAAAGGAATGTAGAAATGGGGTAATTCCCTAATATATCTCTCAATATTTTCCTGGGAACCTCCTGGTCTTAAACTCACGGTGATGTGATGTTTATGATAAGTTAGAAGGAAGGTAACATCACTTTCAATAAAGCCCATGAGGCAAGGGCCAGACTGCCCATCATGGAGTAGTAGGACTCTATTCTCTCTATTGATTAAACTGTAATGTCTTCACCAACACAGCTTGATGCTTACGAGGCCAGGTTCTGATCCAGACAGCCTGGCCTCAATATCAGTTTTTTCCACAACTTGCTTTGTGTCTTTGAGCAAGTGACTTAATTTCTCTGTGCCTCAATTTCCTTCATATGCCAAATGAGGATAATAACAGTGCTCTGTAATTCTGCTATGAGGATTAAATCAATCCTGGACAAGCACTAAAATAGCATCTGGCATACAATATGCTCTATTTCACTATTTCAAAAATTATTTGAATGTCCCTCACCAGAGAGGTAGTAGGTAAACAGGTAATGGACAATCAACAAATACCAATCAATCCCACAAATTGTAGAATGAATGGGAAGTGAAAGATCTTGGGAATTTTCAAGAGGAGAGAATCTGTGAAGACATGACTTCAAAAGAACTAACTAGAAAGTCAAGATATTTTCAATTGCCATTTCTCTGCATAAAAAGTGTCTATGCTCCAACCTGGTTAAAATAAAGCTCAAATCTCACGGTATAGCATACTTACAAGATGAGGATAAGGGTTACAGAAGTATCATATAACTCCCAAAGCTCAGGGGCTTAGAAAAATAACAATGTCTTCTTTCTCTAGTAAAATCTGATGAAAGAGTTCTGCTCTGTTTCATCACTGAGCAACACAGGCTTTGTTTATTTTGTGATGCTACCATCTCAGGTCACCATGGTGGGGGAAGAGAAGAATGGAGAAGCGAGTTTAACTCTTACTTGCTATGATACATGTCACAGGCTGTTTCTGCTCACAGATTTATTCCTCAGTGGTCATCATGTCCCAGTTGTAGCTGAAGGCTGAAAAATGTAGAAGTCGCACATAGATAGTAGATAGACGGTCATAAGGACCTCTATAATCTTGTAGTAAGTATCCCCACCTTATCTTTCAAATCTAATAAAGATTTGAGGCCTCTTAACACCATTGTAATTACTGGTTGTACATAAAAGACTTTCATTGCTTACTACAGTCTATTTGGCTCTGTGGAGGAAACAAAGAAATATAGACCATAACTCCTATCCTCAAGGAACTTATAATGCAGTTAAGGAAGTAAGAATAGTCAAGAGTATAAGGCAATGTAGAATTAATTGCAGCTGAGTGCTACAGATAAGGAATTGTATACCCTTGGGCTCACTAGAGGAACCAATTTAATATGAAATATATGTATGATTATACAAAGAATTTACCAGATATACTTATAGCATTAGAAGTAGAAGAATGCCAGTGACCATCTGTCAGATCAGAAGAAGAATGCAAAATGGTCATCTATATGCTGGGGGGCCAGAAGACCCGGTGGAAGGCCTGGAGCTCACTGAAGAGTCCAGTGGAAGTCTGGATAAGAAATCCAAAGATTTTGCATTGGAAGGGTGAGAGTCTACATTGGAAGGCTGAAGAAACTGGACATGAATATCTATAGGTCAATGGTGGTGAACCTATGACACACGTATTATTTGTTTCTTTTGTTTCTTTTTTAAGATAAGAGATGTTAATGTATGAGTTGTTATATCTAAACTGAAACCTCAGTATTCATGTTTAATTGCACTCTAGGCACTTTGTGATAAACAAGTGGGTCTTAGGTTGTAGTTTGGCCCTGAACTCTGAAAGGTTCACCATCACTGCTATAGGCGATGGTGAAGACCAGGGCTCCTCCAAAGAAAACAAAGGGAAGACTTCCTTCTTCTTTCCCTTTCTAGTTTGTCTAAGACACAAGCCTATCAGTCATTGACACCCACATCTAGGGTAGGCCTTCTTCCCCTAGTTTGTAACCTACATGTCAACCTTCCACAGGCACACTAAACTTTACTAATCTGCTAGGTGGTTCTTATTCAAGTTGACACACCACAATTCACCGTTGCAGGTACTTTGATTGGAATCCATCATGGGCCCTAATGTTTGCCACTGTATTATCTTAGGTAAGTCACTTAATCTCTAACAGTATGTGTGTCTAAGTGTGATTTCTGTTGTTATAACATAAAATTTGAGACTATACAGTTTATAAAGAAAAGAAGTTTTATTTGGCTCATGCCTCTGGGACTGGGAAGAAATTGGCATCTACTTGGACTCTGGTGAGGGCCTCACGTAGCTTTAATTCATGGTAGAAAGTAGAAGAGTGTGTGGGTGTAAGCAAAAGAGGTAAAATGCATAGGCCACGCTTACTAAACTTACTTTCATGGTAACTAATCCAGTCCCACAAAAGTGAGAACTCACTCACGTAAGAAAAATTATAATTCATTCTTTGGGTCTCCAGCCTCATGACCCAAACCCTTCCTAGAAGTGCTACAACCTCTCAATATCATTACATCGAGAATCAAGTATCTACATGTTTTTTGGTGGAGATAAACCATATACAATCTAGGTGAGTGTGTATGTGTATCCTTAATAACTCAAATAATTCAAGAAGTAGTACTGTATTTCTTTTTTGTGTAACAAAATGTCCTCAGTGAAAAATAGCTTCTTTTATGTATGGGATAAAATAGGATGATCCCAGTTTTCCCTTTGGAAATCTATCGAATGGCAGACAAAAAGCAATAGGAAAAGTTAATTAATCTGAAATAGTTTCTTCTAGATGCTGTGTATCTAGCTATCTCTCATAAGTGATTTAGCACTTCCTCTCCCTTGGTGGAAACCCAGACCATTATAACTCAAGCTAAGCTCACAAGACAGTTTCTGTTGTGTTTCAGGGGAAAAACAATACTACAAGGGGCTGGAGATTTAGCTCAGTGGTTCCAGTGCCTGCCGTGCAAGCGCAAGGTCTTGAGTTCGATCCCCGATACCAAAAACTAACAAACAAACAATACTACAAAACCTATGGACACAACACTGCATTAGCAGTCAGCTAAGGATGCCCCTGCAGTGGTAAGCAGCACTAGATTTTATGTCTCACCCCTGCTGTCTACTGGTTCCATAGGGCACCTTCTCAGAGCTATAGCAGTTAGGATTAATTGTGCAACAGGCCACCTAAAATATGCAAGTAGCTAATGAGCTTTCCATTTTAACAACCACGACCCAAATTAGCAGCCTCCTAATCCTGGGGACAAAGTTTTACCTTTTCTCAAGGCCATTGCTGAAAGCGACCAAGTCATACTTTATTGAATTATTTCAAAACTTACAGAATAGGAGTTACTATCCACTTGGTCCTTTGGAAGATTCTGATTTCCAGTCTCAATTTACAACAGTAGATGTTATATCTCTGTTCCCAAGCCTTATCCATTCCAGATCAGAGACCCTGGGAACTGACTGAGGTGTTGACAGATATCCCATGTGCATTCTTGTCTTGGTCATTTTTGTGTCGCTGAGACACAACACCCAACACGGCAATTTAAAAGAAGAAAGGAATTTTTTTTTTTATCCTCATGGTTTATAGAGAGCTGCTTACCTCATAGCCGCCAGGGAGCAGAGAGAGAAGGGAGGAGTTGAGAAGGGAGATAAAACTGTCCTGGCCATGCTCCCCCTGCCCCTGGCACCCTTCTCCTCTGATCAGACCTAGCCTCCCAACAGTAAGCCAGCTATACCTCCCCATAATCCAATCACCTTCCAAACACGTGAGGCTGTGGGGGCCATTTTAGATCTAAACCCCAACAATTTTGGTCTGTGATAAAGGGGGTCTGATTGAGAGTTCTCACTGTCTGGTATCATACTACTGATCACAACAAACACTCCTGGATCCCTTTTTATTCGGCAAATATTTTCTACTGTTATGAATAAGAATATCCTCCTACCATCTCTCTCTGACCACAGAAGCAAATAGAAAAGAATCCTATCATTTTCACTGCACAAAGCTATCCATGACATTGTTCATCAGAGAGTTCAATTTTGCTGAATAATTCTCCATAGACACGAATGATAAAAGAGAGAATTATTACCCATCTGTTTACCCTCTTGGCTTTTGTCCAGCACTTACTGTCTTTTGAAGCTGGATGCATCTGATTGCTTTAGCTATGCAGGGAGACATCACCAAACATGAGCACATTCCCAGGACCTGGGAGTCTCCTGCCACACTGAGGCAGAGTGACACAGAGTATTTTGCCTTGGAGCATTTCAGCACATTGGGGCTAAAATAAGATGTTGAAAGTCAAAACCATGACATCTGTAGCTGGGAAAGGGCCAACAGAAATCATTTCATCTTCTGCTGTACACATGCAGTCTATTCATCACCAGGCACTAAGATTTTGACTGAGCAGCCAGGAAGGCACAGAGAGCTGAGCCTGGTCTCTGCTGTCAGGATTGCTGTTTATATTAGTTTGCCTTGTCTTTTTTCCTGCAATCTCATAGAAAGTTCTTTCAGGCATGGACAGAGCTTGGCTAAGATATTTGTGTCAAAAAGAGAAGTTTAGGAGTTGGACAAGGAAGAAGAGACTTGAGAGTATTATTTCTGATTTTGAGTTTGTAGAATTCATAACCGATTCTTTTTTGGGGGAAATGGGCATGATTGCTAAATTGTATAATCTAAACCAGAAAATAAAATAATTGCTTTTGATCAAACCACTTTCATTTAAACCCCATGTGAAGAACTCATCAACAACTCTCTTCTAACCTTCCATTCTTTGCAGTCTGAGCAGAGTTACAGATTATGATATACAGTTTAAATTACTCTAAGAACATTTTCACTGGTGAAAATTACTTTTCATTTATTTTGTGAAGTCTACCAGTCTTTCTATGGGCATTATTATTGATTGGAAATTGGATCTGTGCTTAATGTTTTCAACTCACATTCTTATAGCCAAGAGATGTGAAAGGGAAGTGATCCTGAGAGGTGTTGGAGAGTCAGGGTTCAGTTTTCGGCTGTGAAACTAGCCATTCTGTGTCCTTTAAATCTTAGGGCTTCCTTTACCTCTCATGTAAAATGATACAAGTCAGACAACATCGTTTGCTAAAGTCCTTTCTTATTCCCCAAATCTCTTTTCCTCCAAAGTATTTGCTTCCGTAGCATTTGAACTAGGTATTAACCATTTCTCTGTATTGATTTTGCAGCTAACCTATTAACTAGAAATGTGTTTATCTTTGTCTTCATAAGTGTAATAGAGGCTAAAATGGAGAAAGTGACATGACCTAGTCCCTTTAAAGACACACTATGCTGAGAAACTCCTGCACCACGCTCCTAATCTACTTTTTATTATACCTGTTGTTTGACTAAAGACTTGGCCGTAACAAACTCAGAAAGATGTTTATTATGATTTCATTTCCCAGTCCACCTATTTCCGCTGAAGAATGTATTGCTATGGTGTATGTACTTTGTAATTTACGTTTAATCTCTGTGACACCACCCTGACCAGGATTTCAGAGCATTTTCAAAACATCTTTGTCTTTTTTTGCAATGAACTGTTTTGATACTACCCATTTTCAAGGTGCCTGAAGCACACTCACAATGAGTCATAGTGATCAGAGTTAAAAGCAACCCAGCAACACCAGATTACTCACCCAAACTTTCTTACTGGGATCTGATTTTTCTTTTCAGACTCAGAGAACTGGCTTCAACCTGCACTTCTTCAGGGCTGAGAGAAATATGTAATAAAGCATAAACATCTTGCCTTGGATTTCTGCTCTTCTAAAGTTCTATATGATGATACTAGTATTTACATTTCTGAGGAATTAAGGGACAGAATTAAGGGACTGAGTGATGTACATTTATTAGTCTCTTCCATTATATTTTCCAAATACCATATTAGATGCCTTATAAACCCATTTATTTTCTAATTCTTCCCCAGCAATCTATGAAGTAGGAAGTGTTGTGTCATGCTATAGATAAGACATAAAGACTTAGAGAAACTGAAAATTTCTGAATATTATAATACAGGAAATGGAAACCAGGCTTGAAGTCACATCTATTTAGTTACCAAATCTATGTGGTAAGTTTGTGATTCTCTCATTTCAAAACTGTTTGCTCTCTCTATGTACTTCGTATCTTACAT
The DNA here is from genome assembly GCF_053883595.1 of Heterocephalus glaber. Taxonomy (NCBI): domain Eukaryota; kingdom Metazoa; phylum Chordata; class Mammalia; order Rodentia; family Bathyergidae; genus Heterocephalus; species Heterocephalus glaber. Next base: position 17,961,767 of record NW_028258315.1, read on the forward strand.
TCACTATTTCAATATCTAAGACATTGTTTTAATTTTCTACAATGGAATCATCCACAAATATGTTTACATCTTTTAAAGTTTGGTCTTCCCCTTTCTTGCAATTTCACAAGGAAGATCAAGGTTCTGCGGGCATTTTTACATCTACCAGGAAGTCTTGGCTGAGTCAACAATAAAGACCTATAATTCATGAGCCTAGAGTCCTTCCCTGATAAAGAGCTCATGTTTGCCCTATACTTTTCATGAAAATGAGGAACACGCTTCTTCTTTTCTCTTTTATTGCATCCACCCATCTGTTTGGATTTTATTTTTGGAGCAGTTTTATATTCACAGCAAAATGAAGAGGTATGCACAGAGATTTCCATTATGCCCTCTACTCCCACACATTAATAGCCTCCCTTATTATCAATGTCCTCTGCCAAAATGATATATGTGTTACAATTGATAAATCTATAATGACACTTTGTCTCCTAAATCCATAACTTACATTGTTTCACTCTTGCTGTTGTACATTTCATATTTTGAGAGAAATTTATAAAGATATGTATCTATCATTGCAACATTGTACAGAGTTCAAAATTTTCTGTGCCCTCCCACCTATTCATCACTTTCTCCCCAATGCTAGTAAATCTTGATCTTATTATTACCTCTGTCATTTTCCCTCTTGTAGAATGTCTGATAGTTGGAGTCATGCAGTACAGTTTTTCAGGTTGACTTTCTTCACTTAGCAATATGTATTTAAGGAAGATTTTGGGGTCCTTTCATGGTTTAATAGCTCATTTCTCCTTGGAGCTGAACAGTATTTCACTGTCTGGATATACTACAGTTTAGCCATTCACCTACGGTAGGACATCTTGGTTGTTTTTAAGTTTTGGCAATTATGAACAAAACTATTATAAACATCTGTGAGCAGATTTTATATGGACATATGTTTTCAACTCTATTGAGTAAATACTAAGGAACATTATTGCTAGATTGTATGGTAAGCACATGTTAGCTTTATAAGAAATTTACAATTGTCTTCCAAAATGGGTATATAAATTAAATTTTCATCAACAATAAAAGTGTCCGTTACTCAACATCCTTGTCCATGTTTGCCATTGTTCATGTCAGTACTTAAGAATTTGGGCATTCTATTAGGTGTGTAGTGTTATCTTCTGCTTGTTTCACTTGGCATTCATCTGATGATAAAAGTGGAGCATTTTTTCATATGCTTATTTTCCATCTATGTATCTTTGGTACTATGTCTGTTGAAATCTTTTGTTCCATTTTATTATCAGATTGATTGTTTTCTTATTGTTGAGTTTTAAAGTTTTTTGTGTAGCTTAAATAATAATCCTTCATCAGATATGTCTTTTGAAAATATTTTCTCCTTGGTTATTTTCTTTCTGTTGCCATTGTATTTCTCAGACATTAAGCTTTTGTTGTTGTTGAAGTTCAGTTATCACTTTTTCTTTCATGGCTTATGCCTTTGGAATTTTATCTAAAAAGTCATCATGATGCTCATGACATCTAGATTTTCTGTTATTTTATCTTCTAGGAGTTTTATAATTTTTCATTTTACATTTAGGTGTATGGTTCATTTTCAGTTAATTTTGTGAAGAGTGCAAGATCTTTGCCTACTTCAGTTTGTTTTTTGGGTTTTTTTTTTTTTGCAAATGAATATCTAATTGCTCCAGCACTATTTGTGAAACAGCCTATCTTTTGTTCATTATATTCCCTTTGCTCTTTTGTCAAAATTGGTTGCCTATATTTGTGTGGGTCTACTTCTGGACTCTCTCTTTTGTTCCATTGATTTTTTTAACTTTAAAAATGTATTGTAATAAAAGATTCATTGTCATTAAACCCCCTCAAAACATTACCTCTCACTTGGAACACACTTATACCATCATTTTTGCTATTTTCCTTCTTTTAATTTTTATTTTTTATTAGTACATGTCTCCTGTACATAATAATTATGTAGTTTTCTTTCCTCATGGTGAGCTGTTATATGTACATAACACGTTTTAATTGATTTTTTGTCTATTTCCCCTCTGCCCTCTTCTCTTCCCTCCATGTGTTAATCCTCTTCTCATTTGGAAAAAGATTTATCTCCCTACTTTCTATTATCTATCTTTTATTTTGCTCTTGATTATGTTTTACTTTTCTTATTTAAGAGAAATCATATGATTTTTAAGCTTGGGTATCTGATTTATTTAATATTATTGTCTCAAGGTACATAGGTCATTGTGTATAAGTACCACATTTTCTTTATCCATTCATCTGGTGATGGATATCTAGGCCACTTTCAATACATCTCCATTTTGACTTGTGCTGCTATAAACATGGATATGCATATATTACTATAATATGATGTCTTTATGTCTTGGGGAAGATACCTAGAAGGGGAACAAGTGAGTTTAATGGAATTTTCAGTTTTAGTTTTTTGAGGAATCTCCATATTGATTTCCATAATGGTTGTACTAGTTTATATTCCTACAAACAGTGTAGAAGAGTTCCTTTTCTCCACAGCCTCACCAGCATTTGTTATTATTTGATTTCTTGATGATAGCCATTATTTCTTGAGTAAAATGGAATCTTAATGTTTTAATTTGCATTTCTCCAGTGGCCAGAGATATTGAATAGTTTGTCATCTATTTATGGACCATTTGTACATCTTCTGACAAGTATTTATTCATTTTAGTTGCTTATTTTTGCTTGGGTCTTTTATTTTTCTTAATCTATTCTTTATCTAATATAAAGTTGTCTTGATCTCTGTAGCTTTATAGTACATTATGAAATCAGATAGTATTAGTTCTTCAACTTTATTATTTCTCTTTAATATTATCTTAGCATTTTTGTGTCTTTGCCTCTCCATATAAACTTTAGAATAAGTTTCTGGTGGGAATTGTGTTAAATATATAGATCAAGTTGGGAACAACTGTCATCTTGAAAATATTCATCGTTTTTATTTATGAACATGAAACATCTCTCCATTTATTTGATTCTTTGATTTCATTTACCAGAGTGTTATAGTTTTCCTTACATAATTCAGGAACATAATTTAGTAGATTTATACCTCAGTATTTCATTATTGGCATCCTAATATAAATGCTTATATTAACTTTGTATCCTGCATCTTAGAAAAGATTCTTGTTTAATTGTTTCAGTAAATTTCTGTTTGTTCACTTGATTCAGTTTTGTTTTAGTTTGCTTTTTAAAATGTTTTTTTTCATTAAGTTTATTAGTACATTTTAGATATAGAATACGATGACATATTGGAAATTTGTACCTTTACATGATGTATCTTGGTTCCTATTTTTTCTCCATTCCTCTGCCTTCCCTTCAACTCCTCCACCCTTCCCTATTTACAGAGACTTTGTTTCCATTTTTTTCTTTTCTCATATTTTTTCCTTTCCCTTATTTCCTTTCCACTAATCCTCGCACTTCCCCTAACCCTTTGCCCTTTTTTCCTATTTCACATTATCTATTATACCTTTTGGTCCTTATTTACACTTTCAGATTCTCACACCAGAAAAACTATTCAGTATTTACACATGTGTCCTATTTATTTCACTTAAGAGTATGACCTCAATGTGCATCCATTTAGCTATAAATGTCTGTAGTTTCTTGTTCTTTATGGCTGAGTAGTACTCCATTTTATAAGAAAAAACCCCACATCTTCTTTATCCAGTCTCCAGTTGATGGGCAATTGAGCTGTTTCCAAGCTTTAGCTATTACAAACTGTGCCGTTATAAACATGGGTGCACATATATTGCTGTGGTATGATGCTTTTATTTTGGGGGGAAAATACCCAGCCGGGGAATAGCTGGGTCAATTGGGACCTCTAATCTTAGTTCTTTGAGGTATGTCCATATTGATTTCCACAGGGCCTGCACCAGTCTGCACTCCCACCAACAATAGAGAAGGGTTCCTTTTTCCCACTAGCCCCTCCAGCATTTATTATTGGTTGATTTCTTGATAGCAGCCATTCTTTCAGGGGTGAGGTGGAATCTCAGAGTTGTTTTCATCTGCATCTCTTGAATGACCAGTGATGTTGAACATTTTTTCATATATTTATTTGCTATTTCTACTTCTTTGTCTGAGAAATGTCTGTTCATTTCAGATGCCCATTTTTAAATTGGGTCTTTATATTGGGGGAGTCTGATTTTTTTCAGTTCTTTATATATTCTAGATAGTAGTTCTTTGTTGTTGTAGATTGTCTCTTAGCTCTGTTGGCGGTTTCTCTTCCAGTGCAGAAGTTTTTAATAAGATGAGATCCCAGTTGATTCTTTTGACCGTTCTTCTAAATGTTTTATAGGTGATCATGTCATTTATAAACAAAAACGATTTTATTTTTCTTCCCAACCTCTATATTTTTATATCCTTAGTAGTATTTCTAGTGTTAAGTAATACATCCATCTAGTATAATCTTGAAAAACAGTTGTTTAGAGGGATATTCTTGTCTGTTACTGATATTCAAATGATTGAGAAAGCTTCAAGTTTCTCACCACTTAACATGATGTTGGCTGTAAGTTATTTAATAGATATTCTTTATAAAGTTAAGTAAGTTTTAGTGTCTTTAATCATAAATGGGGATTAGATTTTATATAATGACTTTTCTTTATGTATTGTCCTGTTAATGTAACAAATTATGCCCATTTATTTTTGAATGCTTATCCAGCCTTGTATAAATCTCACTTGGTGATAGTACATAATTCTTATTATCCATTATTGGATTTGATTTCCTATGATGTATGTATAGGATATTGTGTCTTTATTTCATAAGAGACACTGTTCTGTAAATTTTACGTTTTTTTTCTAGTTTTGGTACTGACGTGATTCTAGTCTCAGAATGAGTTAGGAAGAACTCCTTCCATTTCTATCTTCTGAGAGATTGTAGAAAATTATTATAGCATATTTCTTAAGTGATTTGTAGAATTCACCAGTGACCTATCTGGGCCTTGTGCTTTTTATTGGAAGGTTATTAATCTTGTGAGATTTTTGGTAAATTGTATCTCTCAAGAGATTGGAATATTTCAATTAAGATGTAAAATCTGTGGGCAAAGAGTTATTTATACTTTTCCTTTATTATCCCTTTAAGATCAATAAAAACTGTAGTGTTATCCCCTCTTTAATTTTTGATGTTTTAATTCATTAATTTCCTTTCTCTTTTTTCACTGTTTTGGTAGAGGCTTATCAAATTTTATTGGTATTTTTCAATAATTAGCTTTGGATTTTATTCCTTTTCCTTATTGTTTTCAAGTTTTCCATTTCATTGATCATTGCTTTAGTTATTTTAATTTCTTATTTTCTTGCTTATTTTGTATTTAACATGCTCTTTTTTTTCTGTTTTCCTAAGGTGAAAGTATAGATAGTAGATTTTAAATGTTTTTTATTTTCTAATATATGTATTCAATTCTATAAATTTCCACTAAGCTCTGCCTTTGCCACATCCCACAAATTTAAATAAGTTGTGTTTAGTTTCATTTAGTTCAAAAAATTTTTTAAAGTTCTCTTGAGATCTCTTCTTTGACCTATGCATTATTAACAAGGGTCTTGTTTAACTGATACATATCTTGGGATTTTTCCACTTATCTTTCTGTTGTTGATTTCTAGCTCAATTCCTTGTAGTCTGAGAACAGATGTTGTATATTTACATCTTTTTTAATTTATTTAAAATTATGTTTTACAGCCAAGGATGTGGCCTATCTTTGCGACTATTTCATATAAGCTTGAGAAGAATGAGTCTGCTGTTGTTGGGTAGAGTAATCCGTAGATATTTATGATACTCAGTTAATTTATGGTATTGTTGAATTTAACTATGTCCTTACTAATTTTCTACCTGCTGGATCTGTCCATTTCCAGAAGAGAGGTGCTGATGTCTCCAACTATGATAGTGGGTTCATTTGTTTCTCCTTGAATTTCTATTAGTTTTTCCTTCACATAGTTTGGCATTCTGTTATAAGGCAAATATATGTTAAAGATTGTTTTTATAGAATTGACTGCTTTCCTATTATACTTCTTTTTGTTCTGGACAACTTATTTTTCTTGAAATCAGTTGTACCTGAATTTAATATAACTACTCTGCTATTTTCCCATAAGGCAATTATGACATATTTTTCTCCATCCACTTACTTTAAACAGCACAGTTTATAATAGCTAACTCTTAGAAACAGCCCAAATGCTGATCAATTGATGAGTGGGTAAAGAAGATTTGGATCTTTTATACAAAGGAGTACTATTCTACCATAAAGAAGGACAAACATGAGACATTTTTAAGTAAATGGATGCACCTTGAGACCATACTCTTTAGTGAAATAAATCAGACATACATATTCAAATATTACATGGGTTTAATGATGTGAGAAACTGAAAGTGTAAATAAAGACCAACATGTATAATATATATTGTGAAATAGGAAGAAAATGTTCCATTGGGAAATGGAACTAGGGAGAGGGGATGGGGGAATAAAAGTAAGGGAAAAGCGGAAAGAAGGAAAAAATGGAAGCAAAGCTTTTGTAAATAAGGAAATGAAGAGAGGTTAAAGGGAAGGCATAGGAATGGGAAAAAAGAAGGATCAAGATATATCATGTACAGGTCCAAATTCTCTATGATGAATGTGATCATTATGTATATCTAAAATGTGCCATTAAAATTAAAAATTTTTGAAGAAAAACAAGTACAATAAACATGTAAAAAATGAAGTAAGAGGTAAGATTGCAGGATTTTTTTCTATCTTGGATACAGTTTTTATAATGTACAATTGCATATCAGTAAAATATTTGTTACTGTTTTCTATTTATTTTTTCTTATTGTTTGTTAATATTTTTCTCTCCTATTATTTTTCTTCCTTATATGGTTTTAATCAAGCATTGTATATGATTTCCTTTTTTCTCCTTTCTTAACCTATCAGCTAATTTTTTTTTAGTGGTTATCCCCAAGAGCTTGCAATGGATTTTAAAATGGATCCAACTCCACAAACGGCACTGTACTACTTCACAGATGGCACAATTACCTTATGATAACTAAATAATACTAATTCCTTCCTCCCATCTCTTAAATCAGTGTCATTTATTTTTTACTTATAATAACGTATAAATAAACATAAACAAATATATAATTGTTGACAGCCAAGGCCCCCCATCCAGCCCACCATCCTGCCTGCTGTGAGCACATTGTTCTGTGAACCCTGGATTCTCTTCCACTATGGCCAGTGGCCTGTACTGGGGGACTAGGACCCTGAGTCTGAGGGTAGAAGATGGCCAAGGATGTGGGGACCAAATCAAATGTTGACCATTCCTCAGGCATTTCCACCATAATGTTGGAACTGAACACGTTGGCTAAATAATGCTGAAATTTTACTACTGAAAAAAAAGAGAGCAGTGGCATGATTCTTAAGGGTGAACACACTTCCTCTTTTATCAGTCACCTTTTACCCATGTGAGAATAAGGTATTTCTGCCCTCCAGAGGAGGCAGCAAGCAAACCTTCACTAGTACCAGTATCCTAACCCTGGACTTCCAGTGCTCAGAACCATGAGCAGTAAATTTCAGTTCATGATGAATTACCTAATCTGTGGTAATCTGTTATAACACCACAAAATGGACTAAGGCACTGATCAAATACATTATTGCTATTGTTATTTGAAACAAACTCTGGTCTGTCAGGCTAATTAAAATAAGAAGCAGAATAGGTTTCATCCTGTGTTCACTTATTGCTTCTTCCATACCTTTCCTTTCTTTATGTAGATCTAAGATTCTGACCTACATTTTTTTTTTGTCTTCTCTTTTTACATTTCTTACCAGGCACAAATTTCTACTATATATTCTACTGTATAGTAGTTCTACAGGCAACAAATTTCCTAATTTTTCTTTTTCTGAGGAAGTCTTTATTTCTCTTTCCCCCTTTTTTTTTTTTTGATACCGGGGATCAAACTCGGGTCCTTGAGCTTGCACAGTCTCTTTCACTTTTGAAGGATAATTTTGCAGGATGTCAAATTCTAGGTTGATACTTTTTTTCCCTTTTTCAACACTTTAAATATCCCTTCTACTTTCTTCTTATTGTCACCGTTTCTGAGGAGTAATCAGATGTAATGTAATTCTTTTCTATATTTTTATATAAATAAGGTAGTTTTCCTCTGAACTTTTTCAGTTTTCCTTTCTTTTCTTTTGATAATTTGAACATCATATGCTTTGTATATAGATAAGTTTGTTTGTATATTTGTTGGTTTTTTACTGCTTGTTGTTCCCCAAACTTTCTGGAGCTGTTAGATTAATTTGCAAAGATTATCAATTGTCATTGTTTCAAGTATTTCTGCTGTTCCTTTCTCCTTCTGATGTTCCCATTACAGATATGTTACACCTTGAGTAATTGTCTCACAGACCTTGGATAATGTGTCCTTTTTTACAATTTCCCTTCCATTTGATTTTTTAGTTTTTGAAGTTTCTGTTGTTATATTCTTAAGGTCAGAGATTCTTTTCCTCATGCCTGGAAAGTCTAATGATCGATCCATCAAGCCTATTATTCATTTCAGCTAAAATCCTTTGGTAACTTTAGTATTACTCTCATTTTTTTCCTTAGGATTCCTATATCTTTGCATGAGTGGCTCATCTATTCTTCCAAGCTGTCTACTTTAGCCATTAGAAACCTCACCAATATTAATCATGATTGTTTTTTCCACTTATTTATTTGGTTTTATATTCATTAAGTTTTCGGTACATTTTAGGTATACAATATGATGACATTCATCATTGTGAATTTGTACCTTTACATGATATATCATAGTTCTTATTTTTTCCCCATTCCCCTGCCCTCCCTTCATAATTTGATAATTCCAGCATCCCTGCCATATCTGATGCTGCTCTGAGTCTTCAAGTTGGGTTGTTCTGTCTTCTAGCATGCCTTGAAGTTTTTGTCTTGATATCTGAATGTGATGCTCTAAGTAAAAGGAACTTCCATAAAAAGGCCTTCGGTAATGTGGTAGTAAAGTGTGTGTGGTTGGGGGGAAGAAACATATTCTGTAGTCCTACTATTCTCAGTCTTGTAGCGAGCCTGTGTGTCTGGACTTTGAATTTTACACAGTTTGTTGTGCCCCTCCTTGGGTGAGACAGAATGGCTAGATTGGGCTGGAGTTTAACACTTCTCTTTGTTTAAGGGTAAAGTTGTCTGGAGTTGAGTATTTTTCTTCTGCTGAGTCAGTTGAGAGTAATCAGTCAACAAGGTAAGCTGTCAGGAATTTTTCTGATATTTACTGTGGGCACTTGTTTAAGCTCCTGGAAATAAATCTCAAAAAAATTGTGACGGTCCCCTATGACCATGTTCCCTGAAATTTAGACTTGTCTGATCAGGGCCTCCAACAATTCATCTATACAAGGTCAGATATTCCTGCACAGGTATGGATATCCATGAAGGTTCTGCTCATGAGTCTCTAGTAAACCATGACCCCCTACACTTACCTGTCTCTCCAATCTTGGGGAAAGTGGTTTGCCTGTGACCTCATAGATCCAAGAAGAGTTGTGGCTGTTTTGATTTATTCAACATTTTACTTATTATTGAGTCAAAGTGGTGACTTCCAGGCTCATTACAATTATTACTGGAAGGCAATATAATTCTTAGGAATGAAGAACCCAGACAAATATATAAGAATTTTTGGTGCAAAATAACTACTGGACTCCTGTGAATATACTGCATCAGTTTAAAATTTTAATTTTTGAAATCTTCACAAAAGAGGTGAGATTGCAAGAATTTTTTCTACCTTGCGTATAATTTTTAAGATATATATTTGCATATAAGTAAAATATAAACATAGAGACTGAAAAACCTGATCAATTGACTTAATAACGGGGGAACTTTCTTGCAAGTGCTAGACCATGGAAAATCAACACAAGAGGATTCTACAAGCTGCATGCATGCTGAAAATACTAAAGATCACATGCATGTCATTTCATAAGATGCCCACATACATCAACAGAAACAACTTTCTTGGCAATGACTATGACAGGATGCTCTGGGGAAGAGAAATTTATACTCCACCTAAAGAAACATCCCTTGTCTTGTGTCATTGAATAGTCAGACTAAATATTCTTTCTACTCTTATTTAATTTCAATTAGAAAATATTCTAGTCATAATACCCATTTCCAAAAAATAGTAATTTGTATTATTAACAAGGTCTCACATGTACAGGAACAAGAAAGTCTTTGCAGTCTTTTTTCATCATGTCATGTTCTAATGCTGGAGCACTTTTTGGGTTTTCTACCTTTTTAACATTGCTAGTTACACTCCAGATACAGCAATGACCTTCTAAGATCTGCAAGTATTCTAAAGTTTCAGTATTTGGAAGCTGTTCTTATGAATGCAATGTATTTTATTTTTCTTCTTAACAGACTCGTATATCTGAGTTGTTTAGAATGGCATTATTGGCACTCACATTAAGTGATTTCCCAAGGGAAATGCTCTTGCTGTTTCTCAAAGAGATGATAATAATTTTTTTTTAATCTAGAAAGGAAAAATGCCAGATTTGTTTAAGTCCAGATTCCGGTTGGTATTTTGATACTGGGCTATGCTGTTCTTTATGCTAGGAACAAGAAAACATAGTCTTCAAAATGTTTTGAAGATAGTTTTATTGGTAGAAAAAAAATCTCACAGCAAAAGCCCTAGTTCACAAATAGGAATTAAAAGCCCATTTAAGAATTAAAGAAGTACCATCCTATTCTTTGTTTCACTATAGACCATTTGGAGGAAGAGACAGACTCCCTCAGTCCTTCTGAAACTTGACTGTACATTAGAGTCACATGGGGAGGATTGTAAACATGTTATTTTGGAGGAATCTTCTCACCTGTTAGGTTTTATTTCAAGTTTTCTGAGGTATAGCATGGGATTTCACTTGTAAAATTTGCCCTTGTGAGTCTAACTGATAGGAAGGCTTGAGAACCACTACAACTTTAGACAACTCTCATCAATGGATAGAACAGAGATGGAAGCCAAAAATCATCTGCAGCAGCCAGAGGGAGAGAGGAAAAGAGGCAAAGGAAAGGAAATGTCAGTTTGGTTTGAGCCCCTGAACGATTCTTGGAAATTAATGTTACTTTCTGTTCCTACTCCATGGCCATAGCATGGCAGAGTCAAGATATCCTTACCTTGTCATGGAATAAGTGAATGGGTCTCCAATGTCAGGGCCACCCCGTATCTCAGATTCACAAGCTCAGGAGAAGGCTGATCAGAGTTTAATAATACCACTTCTGCTATTAATACACTGAATGATGAGGGTAGGGTCAGATTCAAGCTGGTGCTGAGATTCGGAAACAAATCACAAAAATTTTTAAAATGTGCACTTAGAAAATTGACCTTTCCTTCCTCTAATTTATACCTTGCTAGTTACCTCCATTTTTCTCTGCCTGTGGCTCACAATTGGTGAATACCTGCTCTTCCAGTTTCTCTTTATCTCTCCTTCTGAAAAAAATTTCTACCCATCCCTACCTTATTCTCTTTTAACCTTCTGATCCCAATTAAGAAAATAAATATATTTCTTATCATCTCCTGGATCTGAAATGCTGCACCAACCCCCATTCTTTCTGTTGTCTTCTCCATCATCATGTTCATCGGTCCATTTCTATAGTGTTTTCTTTACTTCAGCTCACTGATCTGTTGCTAAAGTTTCTCATTTACCTCTAACCAAACAATCTAGAGGAAAGTGCTGTACCTCTCTACAAGCAGGGAATCTGGGCACCCAAAGAATTAGATGCTACAAAACAAAACATGTTTGTAAGACCAAAACCTGAGCCTGGCTTAAACAAAATATTAATAAAGTGGAAATAATAATGTCTGCTTGAAAGCTGTTTTAGAATTTACAATGAAATAATGAATTCCAAGCAGCTGCCATACGTCAGCACATTCTGAATTTTAAAGTCAACCTCCCCTGATTCTTAAGGGCAAGTTGCTCATCCAGATGGTTACAATTATTTAATAGCTCAGGTTTGGAACTTCTGGGATCTATTCCCATAATCCCAAAGAAAGAAGGGTGTGAAGTTTTTCTTAATTTTCAAAATTACTCAGGATCCTTTTACAAAATTTGTACCTATGTCTATATAATTTATTAATGACAAAATATTAGTGCTCTTTAACTTAGAAACAAAAATTTCCACAAGCAAATTTAAGAGCTGCACTTTTATGGATGAAATATGGATGGCACTGAGGATATTAACATCCACCCAAGGAAAACTCCGTCCCAGCCTCACACTCACCTCTGGCTGTCCTTTTAAATATACTTTCTTTTTATAGGAGCTTTAGGTTTGTAGCAAATGTGAGCAGGAAGGATTGAGTTCCCATATACACCTTCTACACACATGTATAGTTCTCCCCACATCACCTGGCACCAGGGTGGTACATTGGCTATGAGCAATGGGCCTACATACATTGACCCATCATATCACCCAAAGTCCACAGTTCCACTTTTCCTGTTGTGCATTCTATGGGTTTGGAAAAATGTACAAGGATGCCTATTCACCAGCATAGAATAGTTCCACTGTCATAAACATCCTCTGTGTTCTACCAATTCATCTTTCCCTTCCTCTCAACTCTGGCAAATACCAATCCATTTTCTGCCTCCATACTTCGACCTTTTCCAGAATGTCATACAGTTGCAATCATACAGTACACCCTTCTCAGACTGGCTTCTTTCCCTTTCTAGTATGCATTTTAATTTCCACCTTGTCTTTTCATGGCTTGATAACACATTTGTTTTTAGTGCTGAGTAATATTCCATTACCTGAGTGTATTAAGAGTTTATTTATTCACCCACTAAAGGACATCTTGGTTGCTTCCAAATTTTGACAAACCATGTACAGATTTTTGTTTGGACATAAGTTTTTGACTCATATGGGGAAATATTATGAAGTGCTGTTGCTAGATCATTAAAGTACATTTTCTGTTGTTTCAAAACTCACAGCTACTGACATTTACAATATGGTACATTAAATCCACTTCAGCATCATAACAGAACTTTCATTGTCTAGATCCAACTCTCAATTGCATTGCTTCACCCAAAAGATGGCTATTTTGGTCAAAACAAATGTCACAATTTCAGACATTTTGTGTGCTAGTACATGCAATGCAACGGAAGAGTCCCAGTGGATAAAGTCACTATTCTGCTTCTTCTGCTTTATGATCAGCAAAGTGATACACTGAAGCCTATATCCTGGATCCAACATGGTGGCAACTTCACTTCAAATATAAGTGATCAGAGAATGTTACTGACCTGGTAGGGCAAATCTGACAAAATTATATGGGGCTGGGAGAATATGGGGGCATGTTTTAGGAAAGGAGAAAGCTAAGTGAATGAGCTTACTATAATAGAGGTCATGAATGAAAAGATATAATTGTGAACAGAGCATGGTTCTTAGTTCTTGTGTCTTGTAACCCACCTCCCACTAGATGCATAAGTAGGGCAATGGGCAGCAGGGATTATATATTAAAACTGAAATTACTGTTACTCTATTTTTTCTTTAAGAATTTTGCAGAACATTGGAGTGTAAACAGCCTTACTTCAGGAACTCCAGACTATATTGTAACAAAAAGAAAAAGAAGCATTTTCTGCCACTTAGCCATGGTCAACCACACCAGAGTTATCAATCAAATGGCCATGGAGTGGCAGAGCCATGTAGTAACCATTGGTGCTGGTGTTCCACCTACTGGGGATCTAGCAGGAAGTAAAATGATGCACCAGGATGCTACCAGGTAGAGAGACAGGCTCTCGGCAGAGCGGACTTGTTCAAGAGCACATGTGTGGAAACATCTGGGAATTTCCAGCAATTAATAGTAAGACTTAAAAGAAAGGCAACACTGTAGGGAAGTGGAAACAAAAGATAGAAGCCTGGGTCCTTGGATGACCTCATGAAGGTGACCCAAAATGATAGCTCAGTTATCTCTTTGTAGGCCACTGAATGGAAAAGAAATGAAGTGGTCTCTGTTGCCATTGCTACTGTGGGTCTCTACTAATTGCAGTAGATGTTGCATTGCAGTCAACCTCTCTTTCTCAGTGAGAAACCTCCAAATCTCTCTTTCTATCCTCTGTCCTTCCCTGTCATTCCCTTCCTGAAAGCGAGTTTCAGTAGCTTTCCTTTCCTGTGAAAATATTTATGTGACTTGAGAAATTTACTGATGACTCTGATCAGGGTTTTCCTCAATATGCTGAACTTTTATAAGGGGTAAATCTTATTTACATTTTAAACAAATGTTCTTGTTATATTGGCAAAAGGAATGGATATTAGTAGGAATTATTAGCATGGTGACAGACCTATGGAGATGACACTTTTGTGCCCTGGAACCTGGAAGCATTTCTCAAATAATATCTTTTCATGTGCAGCCAGCATTACTCACTTATGTTTATGGCTGACCTTGGAGGGACAAATGCACAGCTGTCCCCTCCAGGTGCCCCACACAACAATCTCAGTACATGTCCTACAATATCACTAAGGTGAGTTGCTTCCACTCTGAGAACTACTTTTTCCACAAGTGAGGCCAAAGAAGTAAAAGTAACCAAAAAAGTAAATAACATTTGCATGGTCAATACCCAAGAGTATTCAGGCAAATACTGAATACAAATATGAAGCTATTTAATTCAACCCTAAATTGAGGTAGACTCTATGTGTCTATTGGCTATTTCTTCTGTTTCAGCATATACCTCCCGAGCCTTTGCTCTGCATGATCTAAGTTGTTATTACAGTGTTTTCCGCAATGATATGATTAACAAACATTATTAAATGAATGAGTGACTCTGATATAAGAACAATGCCATTAACTAGGTAAATATTCACTTGTTAAACTTTGTATGCATTTCTAGTTCCTAAGAACACTGCATATACAAATGCCATAGAACACACATCAGCTTGAAAAGAAATTTAAAAGGTCAATAAAAGGAAAAATGCTAGGGAGGAGAAAATGTAAACGAAAGAATTGATTCTCGATCCTATTAAGCTCAGTTCAAGAACTAAACGTGGGGAAAAGCAATAGTTAATAATCAGGAGTTTTTATTTTCTTCAAAAATGGGAAAGCCAACATAATTGACAATTTCTAGTAGTAGCTTGGAATGTGGTAGGAAGGACTCTAGGTGACCATGAGAGGCCTTGAGTGGGTGGGGTGCATTTTCATTCCTGGCTCCCTGTGCAAGCAAGAAGGTTCACTGAAGCTAATTCAAGCATTGCTGGCTACAAAGGGTAGATTTTTCATTGGATATGTGCCTGATGCATTGTTGATGGTTTGTTTTTATTTGATTGGCTTCTCCTAGGTTGTATCATATGGTCTTCTCTCCAATAGATCAAAAGAGAATTCTGACCAATGATCAGCCATTCATTCTGGTCTTTTAAGTTAGAACATGTCTGTTCTCAGTTGGTGCAATCTCCTCCAGTCCTGATTCTGTTGGCAAAGAGGGTGCTCCTCTCATGAAAGGATTCTTATATGATACCATTCTTCTTATTAATGCAACAGTTTGTGCTCAAGTGGAGTCTAAAGCAGATCAGTGGTATGCAAATAAATGGTCAACAACTGGCTTTGAGGTTGATAAACTGGTTTTGGGGGAAGGGGGGATCTGACATAGTGTTTGTTAATGTATAGGTAGTGAACACTATCCATCATGTCTTTTTCAAATTACCTATATGAGGCAACTGAACCCAGAGTTGGAAAGAGATGTGCACAGTTGGCTCTCTGGAGTCGGCATAAGCTGGCTCTGGCACACCTGTGTGTGTAGGTAATTACCCACCTCTCTGGTCCTTGACACCCACACTTCTGTGGCTTCGGAATTTGAATATCAAAATTTCTCTTAGGCTATAGACTTAGTTAGGTATTTTAACTACATAATTCTCCTCTTATAGACTTTCCACAAGGGTTGAGATATATTTGCTAAACCTTTCAACAACCTGACTCTGATCCTTCTACTGAAAACCATACTCCTCTGTACACAATCCCAACCTCTTCCTTGTCCCAGCTCTCCCCACCCCTCCTGCTGCCTTTCCTTCCATTACTCAGTCCCCCAGATCCTTCAGGCAAGGTCCTCTTTTACTGTTAATTGCCCTTTATTGTTTGTTTCACTGTTTTCCTTCACGTGATCTCCATGTTGAAGCAGTCTGTCCTCCCTAATCTCCCCACATGGATTCCATGTCTGTGGATTCAGCTAACACAGATAAAAAAAAATTAAGAATTATTCTTCTACTGAACATGTACAGACTTTTTTCTTGCCATTATTCCCTTAACAATGTAGTACAGCATCAATTTACATAATATTTATATTGTTGAATATTGTATGTAATCTAGAGATTCAAAGTGCACAAGAAGATGGGCACAGGTTATATGCAAATACTGTGCCATTTTTATAAGGGACTTGAACATCCTCACATTTTGGTGTCTTTGTGGTGTCCTGGAACCATCTCCCCATATACATGCAGGGAAGGACTAGCCCCTTCTCCTTACTACTTCTACTGCCCCTCTTGGCTAACCTACTAATGTGGCTTTTGTAGTACCTCTTATATTCTGATGTCATTTCACTCTATCCCTATTTCTCCTATCAGTAATTTTCAGGAAAGGCACCAAACTTCCATGAATGATTTAAGTACTGAGGTCATAAATCTTTACTCTCTCTCTTTCCTCATCTAATGATTTGAAGAACTCTCTTTTATAAGCCCAATTTTGGTTTCTCATCTTCTTGTGTCATTCATTCCAGCAAACGTGAACTATTTGTTTGATCAAATATACATTGTATTCTCTCCCATCTCAGAATCTAAAGTGGTTAGTCTCCTTTTGGTCCTACCCTTATTTGATCCCTATACAAACTGTGCTCCATGGAGTTGTCCATACTACCTGTGTCCCCAAGGCTCCCTGGCTCCCTTGTTTGTAATTGGGGTCCACTGATGAGAGTCCAGGCAGGAGATGAGAGAGTGGGGATAAAGAGCTTTGGGGATGTTGCGCATGTGCCCTCCCTGCATCACCATCACTGCTCTTACAATGGCTGTACCCTCCCCAGACTACGACTCTGTCAGGTGTCCTCTCTCCATTGTTCCCTTATTCACTGGCTCCTAGAATGCTCTTTCCTTGGTTTGACTTCTCACTCTTACTCATCTCTGGGTCTACAACTCTTCTAGCTTTCAAGCTGTTTTTGCCTCTAACTCTGGCAGCACAATTGTGAAAAAGTCTTTGCACAGTTCCATAGATTATACCTTAGGTTTGCTCAAGGACTCTCACTGCTATAGGACCATACATAATACCAATTACTCCAGTTGCTGCTATTTCATTCTTTTCAGTGAAGAGTGAATCAAGAAAACATGGGTGACATGAGATTCATAGGCCCAGATCAAGTACTGTGCACTATATAAAATGAGATTCCTGTGTGCCTCACACTTGGAAGTAATATCTCTCCTCTTAGAAATGGCAAGACATTTACCTGCAACTCTTAATGATAGATGTATATAACTCACCATATAAATATATCACTCATCATACCACCATTAGATCCTAGAGTACCAACACAATATCTTTCAATAAATATTCCACATGCATCTGTTGAATAAATGAGCAAGGTGTTGGTGCTATCATCTTTCATTCCTCCATCACTGATGTTTTGCTTAATTCATCTTAACTACTCATAGGCATTCCTTTGAGAGTTAATTTTGTGTTATATTTTCTGTTTTTGCTCTGTTTCAAAAATTACATTCCAATTTGTCTTTGTCTATGCAGGCTCATACATTAAAATGTTGCAGAATGACTTAAATGGTAAACGTGTTTCTCACAGTTCTGGAAGCTGGGCATTCTCAGGATCCAGGTGCCAGCAGATTCAGCTCCTGGTGAAGAGGGTAAGATTCCTCTTTTTGGTTTGCAGGCCTAGGCACCAGCTGTCTTGTAGTTGTGTCCTCATGTGGAATAGGTGGAGAGAGGAGGGGGGGGGGAAGAAGGAGGAGGAGGAGAAATGTGCAAAGATTCTGGTATTATTTTTGGATTAAATTCTTTTATTGGTACATTGTAGGTATACAAGACAATTACATTTCTCATTGGGAATTGTACCTTTACATTATGCATCTTGGTTCTGATTTTTTCCCCATTCCTAGCCCTCCCTTCACGCCCTCCACCCTTCCCTATTTACAAAGATTTATTTCCATTTTTTCCATTTCTCAGCATTTTTCCTTTCCCTTCTTTCCTTTCCCCTGCCCCTCCCACTACCCCTACCCCTTTGGACCTTTTCTTCCTATTTTACATTATCGATTATTCATTCTAATCATTGGTACATTTTAGGTATACAATATAATGACATTCATCATTGGAAATTTGCACCTTTACATATTCTCTCTTGGTTCTTATTTTTCATCCTTGCCCAGCCCTCCCTTCAACCCCTCCAGTCCTCTCTATTTATAAAGATTTTGTTTCTATTTTTCCATTTTCTCATATTAATCCCAGTCCCTTCTATCCTTTCCCCTAGCCCTCCTACTTCCTTCCCTTTTGCCCCTTTTCTTCCTATTTCACATGACCTATTATACATTTAGTCCTTATTTACACTTTCAGTTTCTCACACCAGAGAAACTATTCAGTATTTACACGTGAGTCCTATTTATTTCACTTAAGAGTATTGCCTCAATGTGCAACCACTTAGCTATAAATGTCTCTAATTTCTCATTTTTGATGCCTGAGTAGTAGTCCATTTTATAAAAAAACCACATTTTCTTTATCCCGTCTCCAGTTGATGGGCATTTGGGCTGTTTCCAAGTTTTAGCTATCACAAACTGTGCTGTTATGAACATGGGCACACATATATACTGTGGTATGATTCTTTTAATTCTTTGGGGAAGATCCCCAGCAGTGGAACAGCGGGGTCAAATGGGACTTCCAGTCCTAGTTCTTTGAGGTATCTCCATACTGATTTCC
This sequence comes from Heterocephalus glaber, assembly GCF_053883595.1. Classification (NCBI taxonomy): domain Eukaryota; kingdom Metazoa; phylum Chordata; class Mammalia; order Rodentia; family Bathyergidae; genus Heterocephalus; species Heterocephalus glaber. Next base: position 17,980,643 of record NW_028258315.1, read on the forward strand.
ACAGTGTTTGCACCAGTCTACACTCCCACCAGCAGTGGAGCAGGGTTCCTCTTTCCCCACAGCCCTGCCAGCATTTGTTATTGGTTGATTTCATGATAGCAGCCATTCTTTCTGGAGTGAAGTGGAATCTCAGCATTGTTTTCATTTGCATCTCTTGAATGACCAGTGATGTTGAACATTTTTTCATGTATTTATTTGCTATTTGTACTTCTTTGTCTGAGAAAAGTCTGTTCATTTCAGATGCCCATTTTTGGATTGGGTCTTTAGATTTGGGAGATCTGATCTTTTTCAGTTCTTTATAGATTCGAGATAGTAGACCTTTGTCTGAGGAAGAGCAGGTGAAGATTTTTTCCCACATTGTGGGTTGTCTCTTCACACTGCTGGTGGTTTCTCCTGCTGTGCAGAAGCCTTTTAATAAGAAGAGATCCCATTTCTTGATTGTTTGTGCTAGTTCATGGGCAACTGAGGTTTTGTTCATAAAATGTTTTCCTACACCGATGTCTTCAAGGGTTCTACCTAACCTCTGTTCCAACTAGTTCAGAGTTTCTATTTTAATATTTAGATCTTTAATCCATTTTGATTTTAGTTTAGTGCATGGTGAGAGATACAGGTCTAGTTTTATCTTTGACAAGTTCAAGCCCAATTTTTCCAGCACCATTTATTAAAGAGGCTATCTTTCCTCCAGTGAGGATGTTTGGCTCTTTGTCAAAGATGAGAGATGGCTGAGTGTGTCTGGTATTGTTTCTGCGTCTTCTAATCTGTTCCACTGGTCCTCAAGTCTGTTTCTTTGCCAGTACCATGCTGTTTTTATCACAGTAGCTTTGTAGTAGAGTTGCAGGTTGGGGATTGTGATACCCCCTGCTATGTCTCTGTTACCTAGAATTGCTTTTGCTATTCTGGGTCTCTTCTTGTTCCAAATGAATTTTTGCATTGTTTTCTCAAGGTTTATGAAGTATGCTGCTGGGATCTCAATTGGAATTGCATTAAATCTATATAGGAGTTTTGGAAGTATGGCCATTTTCACTGTATTAATCCTTCCTACCCAGGAGCAGGGGATGTCTGTCCATTTTCGGATATCATCTTCAATCTCTCTTTTCAGAGTGCCATAGTTTTCAGAGAAGAGGTCTTTGATTTCTTTTGTTAGGATGATTCCTAGGTATTTCAGTTTTGTGGATGCTATTGTGAAAGGGACTATTTGCTCTATTTCTCACTCAGTGAGACTGTCATTGGTGTAGAAGAAAGCTCTTGATTTTTGTGTGTTGACCTTGTAACCAGCTACTTGACTGAATCTGGTTATTAAGTCTAGAAGACTTTTGGTGGAGTTCTTGGGGTCTTCTCTATAGAGTATTATGTCATCTGCAAATAATGACAATTTGACTTCTTCATTTCCTATCTTTATTCCTTTTATTTCTTTCTCTTGTCTAATTGCCATGGCTAATATTTCCAGAACTATATTGAACAAGAGTGGTGATAGTGGACATCTTTGTCTTGTTCCTGATTTTAGTGTGAAAGATTTCAGTTTTTGACCATTTAGTATGATATTGGCTGTTGGTTTTTCATAGATGGCTTCCATCAGTTTGAGGTAGAGACCATCTATTCCAATTTTTTGTAGGGTTTTTATCAAAAATGCATGTTGGATTTTGTCAAATGCTTTTTGTCTGTCTATGGAGATAATCATATGATTTTTGTCCCTGGCTCTATTGATATAGTGTATTCCATTGATTGATTTGGGTGTATTGAACCATCCCTGCATCCCTGGGATGAATCCCACTTGATCAGGGTGTATGATCTTGATGATCTTCTGCATTCTGTTTGCCATTATCTTATTAAGGATTTTTGCATCTATGTTCATTAGTGAGATTGGCCTACAGTTCTTTTTTTCAGTTGGGTCTTTCTCTGCTTTGGGGATCAAGGTGATGCTTGCTTCCAGGAATGAATTTGGGAGTATTGCTTCCCTTTCAATTTCACTGAAGATTTTAAACAGTAGTGGCAGCAGTTCCTCTCTAAATGTCTTACAGAATTCAGCAGTGAAGCCATCAGGGCCTGGGCTTTTCTTAGTTGATAAGTTTTTAATTACATTTTCAATTTCAGTGGTTGATATTGGGTTGTTCAGAATTTTTAGGTCTTCTTCATTGAACTTTGGTAATTCATATGTATCTAGGAATCTGTCCATTTCTTCTGTGTTGTCCATCTTATTGGCGTATAGGTTCTGGAAGTAGGTATTGATGATCCTCAATCCTCAGGTATTGATAATATGATCCTCAGGTATTGATAATTTCACCCTTTTCATTCCTAATTGCATGGATTTGGGCCTTTTCTTTCCTTTTTCTGACAAGGTTGGCTAAAGGTTTGCCAATTTTGTTGATTCTTTTGAAGAACCAACTCTTGGCTTCACCGATTTTTTGTATCATTCTCTTAGTCTCCATTGCATTGATTTCTCCTCTGATCTTTATGATTTCCTCCCTTGTATGAGCTTTGGTGTTGTCCTGCTCTTCTTTTTTTAAAAGCTTGAGGTTCAGCATCAGGTTGATTAATTGGGCTCATTCTGTTTTCCTAATATGAGTATTCACTGCTATGAATTTCCCTCGTAAGGCTGCTTTCATTGTGTCCCATAGATTCTGATATGTTGTATTGTCATTGTCATTTAATTGAAGGAACTGTCTGATTTCTTCTTTAATTTCCTCTGTGACCCATTGGTTATTCCGAAGTGTGTTGTTCAATTTCCATGTGTTTATGAAATTTTTTGAGTTTCTTTTGCTATGGATCTCCAATTTCATCGCACTATGGTCTGATAATACACAGGGGATAACTTCAATTCCTTTGCACTTACTTAAACATGTTCTATGTGTGAGTATGTGGTCTATTTTGGAGAATGACCCATGTGCAGCCGAGAAGAATGTGTATTCTGATTTTGTGGGGTGGGAGACTCTGTAAACATCTGTTAAGTTCATTTGTTCAAGAGTTTGATTGAGTTCTAGTATTTCATTACTTATTTTTAGTCTAGTTGATCTATCTATTTGTGACAGTAGGGTGTTGACGTCCCCCACTACAATTGTATTAGTGCATATATGATTTTTCATGTCTGTTAGTATTTGTTTTATATAGTTGGGTGCACTAGTGTTTGGTGCATAGATATTTATGATTGTCATCTCTTCCTCTTGGATTCTTCCCTTTACAAGGATGTAGTGTCCTTCTTTGTCTCTCTTAATCAGTGTTGGTTTGAAATCTACTTGATCTGCAAAGAGGATAGCTACTCCTGCTTTTTTTCGGGTTCATGTCACGTGGAGTATTGTTTTCCACCCTTTAACTTTCAGTCTATGAGTTTCCTTTTGAAGTAACTGTGTTTCTTGTATGCAGCATATTGTTGGATATTGCTTCTTGACCCATTCTGCCAGTCTATTTCTTTTGATTGGTGAATTGAGACCACTAACGTTGATGGTGATAACTGAAACGTATTGACTTGTCATTGCCATGACTTTTTCTTTTTGTTGTGTTCTCCCCCTTCACATTTAATTTCTTGTTGTTCCAGATGGGTTCATTCTGCTTTGCTTCCTGGGGTTGTGATCCTCAATGTCTGTTCCTAGGATATTGTGTAAAATTTTTTGGAGTGCTGGTTTGGTATTCACGAAGTTCCTAAGGTGCTCTTTGTCATGAAAGTATCTTATTTCTCCATCCATTTTGAAAGATACTTTTGCAGGGTACATCAATTTGGGTTGGAGGCTGTTTTCTTTTAGGGCTTGGAATATGTCACTCCAAGCACTTCTTGCCTTGATGGTTTGTATTGAGAAGCCTGCTGTGAATCTGATGGGCTTTCCTTTGTATGTGATTTGTTTCTTTTCTCTGACTGCTTGGAGAACTTTGTTCTTCTGTTGTGTTTCTGGAATCTTAACAACTATATGCCTATCTGTAGTTTTGTTGGATCAAGGCTATTTGGAGTCCTATATGCCTCACTTATCTGTATGTCAAGTTCTTTTCCCCTGCTTGAGAAGTTTACTGCCATTATTTCTGTGAAGAGATTTTTTATGTCATCTCCACTCTCTCCTGTTTCTTCATTGAGCCCAATCAGTCTTATGTTATTCTTCTTTGCATCATGTAGCAGCTGTTGGATTGATTTGTTATGTTCCCTTATAATTTTGAAGCAATTTTTCTTTTCCTGGTCACTAATTGCAAACTTATCTTCTATATCTGAAATTCTGTCCTCACATTGGCTCATTCTGCTGTGTAGACTTTCAATGGAGTTTTTCACGTCCTGGAAATCTATTTGCATCTGTTTTATGGATTCTATTTGTTTCCTATGTTGGGATTCCATCACGTTCCTGAGCTCCCCTCTAGATTTATTAATCATGTCTTGCACTAGGGGCCCAATTTCTCCTGTTATCTGAGAAATTCTTTCTGATTTCATTTTTTCCAGATACCCTTTTGTTGCCAGTTCAGTGGGTCCAGGTGGTTGAGTATCAGAGTGTTCCATCTCATTTCCCTTTGGGGTTGCTGTAGGTGATCTGGAAGTCTGGTTTTGAGACTTATTTATGTGTTTTCTCATTTCGACTGGGCCAGGGGGCTGTTAGTGCCTGCACATATTACCTCCTCTGAGCTGGGTGAGGTGGGGCAGGGGCTGCGAGCAGCGGTAGGGATGTTGACCCCAAAGCCCTTACCTGTGTGCTGGGAGCAGCGGGAGGGATGGTGGCCTGGAAGCCCCTTCCTCTGGACCAGGAGCAGTGGGATGGTGGCTCAGAAGCCCCTCCCTCTGGGCCGGAGTGGTGGGAGAGATGGTGGCCTGGAAGCCCCTTCCTCTGGGCCAGGAGCAGCGGGACAGAATTTGGCTCAAAGCCCTTTCCTCTGGGCTGGGAGCAGCAGGAGGGATGGTGGCTGGGAAGCCCCATCCTCTGGACCAGGAGCAGTGGGACGGCGGCTCAGAAGCCCCTACCTCTGGGCCGGGAGCAGCGGGACTCAGTACCTTGGTCTGGTGGTCTGGTGTCCTCTGCGTCTTTGTAGTGTGGAACCAAGTGGCTGCCTGTCTGCAGTGGGGTGATTCAGTGTCTTCCGCGTGACCAAGATTCTGTTTTTTTTAAAAAAGTCATTGTTATATGGGCACTAATCCCACCATGAGGACTCAATCCCTGTGTCTTCATCTAACCTTAATTACCCCTCAAAGCCATCCTCCCCAAGTATCTTCACATCAACATATGAATGGAATGGCACAATTAAGTCCATTGTTCACTTCTATAGTTCAATAATCACTTTCATAAGTTGACTCCTAAATTTCTTATATTTTCCTTTTGTAGTATGGGACTTGCATTTCTCCCTGCCAAATGTTTATTCACTGTATACAGGCATCACTACCTTAAGCTTCCAATATCCCATGTTGATATAATAATCCTGCTTTCAAAATACCTCCTGGGCTTGATTTTCACACTTCTTCTGAAAGTCGTCTGTACTCTTCTAATAACCCCAATTCAGAAACTTGGAATCATCTTGGAATGTAATTTCTCCTATTTCTTCATCCTTTCTCTGTGAGTTCCTTTACGCATAAATTTTTTCTATAAGTACTTCAATCACCATAATTCCTTCCATTTACTTCTGCCAAAAACATTGCTACATAGTAAAGTCTCTAAATTTCACATTTTCCTCACTACAATGTATATATCTATGCTATAGGAAAGCTAGAATGGATATCAGAGGCCAAGTTCACCACACTCATTTTACAGTGAGCTTAATGGGATCAAAGGTGGTTGCCTGACTCATATGTCTGAGTAGGACAGCAAAACTGAACCAAGGTGCCAAGCCACCTAGCGTGGCATTTTTTTCCATTTTCCAGGATTCAATCCCTATCCTGCTGTCAGATTTGTGTTTATCTTTACCACCTCTGTTCACATCAAGGTTGTTCATACCCTTCTATTCTCCCTTAGCTTGTGTGGGTGAGTCACTCTAATATTCAGTCACCTACATCCCATCTCCACACTTCAGTTTCAGCCTTTTTCCTTCATACCCCCACATGTAAAAGTATATGCTTATTATACAGATTGTTTCCAACTTTATTTTAGGCATTTTGACTTCCATGTTGAATGCTGTCCCTTTATTTGATATGACTTACCTTCTTCCATAACTACCTTTGGAATATATTATCAATTGCATGTTTTCCATTGTGTCTTTTGCTTGTCCCTTAACTGGATACACTCTCCTTCCTTTAACTCATCTTTACATTCTGTTTGTGATTTGTTATTGAAAGTACTTAAAGCTACCTTGCAGAATGGCCAATGCATATTTGCCTCTTTCCATTTCACTGTCTCTACTTGCTTACTCATCTTTATGTCTCTCATACCACTAGGCCCAGTTTCTTGTACAAATTGGACCTTTGGTCATTGATGGTAAATGTTGATATTGGGTAGTTTCAGACACTGAGTATATTTCTCGTGCTTGTTTACTTATTTTTAATACGTTATTATATTTGCTCTAATCTCTTAAGATGCATATCTCACAAATACATTCAAAAGTAACTTGGAAGTTGTGGTGTAAAGTTTCCCTCCTCCAATACACAACAGCAAAACAATAGCAACCCTGCAGTAGAAAGCAATGAGGAATGATTACAAGCTGAGAATACTGGGTGACTAATGGAGCGGTAGCATATACAGCATAGATACAATGGGCATAAAAAGGGCTCGTACTTTCAGTGGAAAGGCAAAACATTCTTCACACTACTCAGAATAGTGCACACTTTCAAATGTATAAATTAGTTTTGGAAATTTCCATTTAACATTGTAAGACTCCAGTTGTCCACAGGTAAATGAATCCACAGAAAGCAGGACTACAGATAAAGGAAGACCACTGGGCTGTTTCACATGAAGAGGAGTGGGATGAAGTAGATATGCATGGGAAAATCAAGATAAAACACTAAGCAGATGATGAACTAACCACATCTGGACCTTGGCAGAAGCAGAAGGGCCCCTGATTCTCTTGCTCCAGTACATAGCGCTAAATTGGAAGAGTGAGCCAAAGCCCAAAAGAATTGAATTCATGCCAGGGTAAGTGGATTGGAGGCCAAGAAAGGATATCTGTTGGGATCTGCATAACACGAGTGAACCCAGGACCTCAGCAAAGACTGTGATGAGCCTTATCTGTGCTTACCTCTCTCTGCACCCTGCTTTCTGTACCCATTCACAGGGAACGTCCCAGAGCTCACAGGGAAGACATGTGATCCCTGACAAGGGGAAAGTGGGTGCTGGAGAAACTACTGGTAACATTTCAGAATGTAAATAAGGTCTGACCAAAGACAGAAAAGAAAAAGAAATGGTTCGAGAGCTATTAAAATATAGCCAAACATGAGTGGAGAAAGGCACTGATTTTAAATGATAACACAGATAATCCACATTGAAGGAATATAAAATCCCAGGAACCAATGTGGGTTCCCTGCCAGTGCTCTGCATTCATTGGATAATCCAATAAAGACACAGAAACAAGCAGTATAAATAAATTAGAAGCAAGGCACAAAAATAACAGAAATAAGGCTTTATTTAGTTATAGTGAATAAAAATAAAGGGACAGAAACTTAAAATAATTAGAAAAACAACACATTAAGAAACTATAGTCTATTCACCATAGGGTGTTTGATATTCCTAAAGTAAAGGCTCGAGCAAGTAGGACAAAAAATAATCAGAGATACAACAGAGGAAAATTTACCTACAGTAAATGAATGAATTTTCCAGTTGATAGGGAACATCACATGCTAAGAAAAGTTAATAAAAGCTAATGATATAAAAATAGATTTAGTCAAGTTACCAAATTTCAAAAATAAATAAAACATTTTTCAAATTGCAAGAAGAGAAATCCAACTGGCCTTAGAATGAATGCTTATTTCAGACACCATGTAATGAAATCTCCATTACATCAAGTCAACTCTCTATTTAGATATAAACATGGCAGAAAAACATTTCTATACATCAAATAACAGGTTCAATGAGAATCAACAGCAATTAGTTTTTTAATAAAAACTTTGAAATTTAAATGCAGTTAAATAAGAGGTGAATCATAGTACAGGTTTTAGAACTGAGAAACGATAGTAATAGGATAGAGAACCAAACATTTAATTCACTTAAGTATGGTCCCAAAATAAAACAACTGAAGTAAGTATTGCAAAATACAACAGACATATAAAACATTACAAATTAAATATTTTAAAAACAACAAACTCTGAAGAGAAGAGGAATAGAAGTTACTAATCATCTCATTTTAATAGAAGTTAATGAAGGTGATTAAAATTAATATATGTAATTTAAATAATTCTGTATAACTATAATTTGCAGATCATTTTAATAGATTTTCTTTAAATTTGAAAAGATCTTTTAGTGTCTACAACCTCATATAATGAGAAAAGCCTGAAGTTCTACAATTCTTTCACTCATCATAATTCCTTTTTCTCCCATTATATGCATGTCAAATTAAAATTGTTTTAAAATAGATGGTATTTTGAAATAACTATGTAATTCTATTGTGAAATTTGTCTTTTCCTCTTTCTGTATTGAATTTTGCTTCATTTTTTCTTTATGTAAGGAATAAGACAAATATGTCAGTCCTTGCTACTTTTATTTATTATTTTTATATTGGAAGTTCTGGCCAGGGCAATTAAACAGCAGCATGAAATTTAAGGCATCCAAATTGGAAAGGATAAAAAAAACTCTACTTCTAAAGAGGTGATCTTGTTATGGAAAATCCTACTGAGTTCACAAAATAAAACAAAACAAAACCTTCAAAGCTAAAATATCTAAAAAACCCTAAATCTTCATGACCCTGTTTTAAGCAATCTCTCTCTCCCTCCCTCCCTCCCTCCCTCCTCCAGAATAGATGTCAAACCATCAGAATTTCAAAATTTTATGAAAGCAGATGAAGCAACTATCAAAACATTGAAAATATAAACTTATTTATAAATTATATATCTGTAAAGTCTATCCAGAAAGTTCCAAAGAGTTTCATCTTTTTACATGTCAACTAAAAAACGGGTAAAGGGTATGAACAGACATATCTCCTACAAAGATATACAAATGTCCATAAGCCTATGAAAAGATGTTCAATGTCATTAGCCATTAGAGAGATGGAAACAAAAACCATGGTGAAATACTGCTTCACTCCCAATAGAATGACTAAAAATGAGAAACAGGATATCAAGCTTGAGATTATTGGAAGTTTCATAGCTTGCTGATGGGATTGTACAATCGAGTAACACAGTGGAAAAAATTTTAGCAGTTCCTCAAATATAGTCTTATCTTATCCCAAATTGAGTATCCCCCAATGACTCAGTAATTCCAATCCTGGCACATATGCAAGAGAAATACTAACATACAAGTGTATATTCTCACAAACTCTTTTGCATGAATAGTCACAGTCCCATCATACACAACAGCTAAGAAATGCACACAATCAAAACTCCTATTGATTGATATATGAATACACAAAATTTGGTATTGTATATCTATACAGTCAAATATTCAATGTTAAAATAAAATTAAGCATTAATATATGCTACAAAATGAATGAATTTTAAAAACATTAAGCCCTGTGAGAAAAGGCAGTCCCAAAAGGCCATAGATTATAGTTATATAAAATGTCAAGAATGGGCAAATTGACCATCCCCCCCACCCAGAGGAAGGGGCTTCCAGGCCACCATCCCTCCTGCTGCTCCAGGCCCAGAGGAAGGGGTTTCTGAGCCACTATCCCACCACTCCCAGCTCAGAGGAGGTGAGCCAACAGCACCCCCTCACCCTGTTGAACTGAGAAGACACATAAACAAGTCTGAAAACCAGACTTCCAGATCACTGAAAGCAAGCCCAAAGGGAAATAAGATGGAACACTCTGATACTCAACCACCTGGACCCACTGAACTGGCAACAAAAGGGGATCTAGAAAAAATGAAATCAGAAATAATTTCTCAGATAACAGCAGAGATTGTGCTCGTAGTGAAAAACATGATTGCTAAATCTAGAGAGAAGCTGAGGAACATGATGGAATACCAACACAGGAAACAAATGGAATTCATAAAACACATGGAAACAGATTTCCAGGAGATCAAAAACTCCATTGAAAGTCTACACAGCAGAATGAGCCAATGTGAGGACAGAATTTCAGATATAGAAGATAAGTTTGCAATTAGTGACCAGGAAAAAAAATTGCTTCAAAATTGTAAGGAACCATGAGAAATCAGTCCAACAGCTGCTAGACGATGTAAAAAAGAATAGCATAAGACTGATTGGAGTCAAAGAAGAAACAGGAGAGAGTGCAGACGACATAAAAAAACTGTTCACGGGAGTAATGGAAGCAAACTTCCCAAGCATGGGAAAAGAACTTGACATACAGATAAGTGAGTCATATAGGACTCCAAATAGCCTTGATCAAAAAAAAATCTACACATAGGCATATAATTGTTAAGATTCCAGGAACTCAACAGAAGAACAAAATTCTACAAGCAGTTAGAGAAAAAAAAGAAACAAATCACATACAAAGAAAAGCCCATCAGAATCACAGCAGACTTCTCAACGCAAACTGTTAAGGCAAGAAGAGCTTGGAGTGATGTATTCCAAGTCCTAAAGGAAAACAGCCTCCAAACCAGATTGATGTACCCTGCAAAACTATCTTTCAAAATTGATGGAGAAATAAGATACTTTCATGACAAAGAGCACCTTAAGAACTTCATGGAAACCAAACCAGCATTCTAAAAAATTTTAGACAATATCCTAGGAACAGAAAATGAGAATCACAAACCCAGGAAGCACAACAGAATGAAACCACTGGACAGGATAAGAAATTAAATGTAAAGGGGGAGAATACAACAAAAAGAAAAAGTCATGACAATGATAAGTCAATACATTTCAGTTATAATCATCAATGTTAATGGTCTCAATTCACCAATCAAAACAAATAGACTGGCAGAATGGGCAAGAAGCAAAATCCAACAATAAGCTGCATACTTAATTCAAAACAAAACTCATAGACTGTAAGTTAATGGGTGGAAAAAACAATACTCCATGTGACAGGAACCTGATAAAAAGCAGGAGTAGCTATCCTCTTTGCAGATCAAGCAGATTTCAAACCCACATTGATTAAGAGAGACAAAGAAGGACACTACATCCTTGTAAAGAGAACAATCCAACAGGAAGAGATGACAATCATAAATATCTATGCACCAAACACTAGTGCGCCCAACTATATAAAACAAATACTAGCTCATATGAAAAATCATATAAGCACTAATACAATAGTAGTGGGGGACCTCAGTACCCCATTGTCACAAATAGATAGATCAACTAGATAAAAACAAGTAATGAAATACTAGAACTCAATCAAACTCTTGAACAAATGAACTTAACAGATGTTTACAGAGAGCTCCACCCCACAAAATCAGAATAAACATTCTTCTCAGCTGCACATGGGTCATTCTCCAAAATAGACCACATACTCACACATAGAACATGTTTAAGTAAGTGCCAAGGAATTGAAGTTATCCCCTGTATATTATCAGACCATAGTGTGATGAAATTGGAGATCACTAGCAAAAGAATTCTCATGAATTTCATAAACACATGGAAATTGAACAACACACTTCTGAAAAACCAAAGGTTCACAGAGGAAATTAAAGAAGAAATCAGATAGTTCCTTCAATTAAATGACAATGACAATACAACATATCAGAATCTATGGGACACAATGAAAGTAGTCTTACGAGGGAAATTCATAGAAGTGAATACACATATTAGAAAACAGAATGAGCCCAATTAAACAACCTGATGCTGAACCTCAAGCTTCTAGAAAAAGAAGAGCAGGACAAACCCAAAGATCATACAAGGGAGGAAATTATAAAGATAAGAGCAGAAATCAAATCAATGGAGACTAAGAGAATTATACAAAAAAATCAATGAAGCCAAGAGTTGGTTCTTCACAAGAATAAACAAAATTGGCAAACCCTTAGCCAACCTTATCAGAAAAAGGAAAGAAAAGGCCCAAATCCATGCAATTAGGAATGAAAAGGGTGAAATTACAACATACCCAGCAGAAATCCAGAGGATCATCAATACCCACTTCCAGAACCTATATGCCAATAAGATGGAAAACACAGAAGAAATGGACAGATTCCTAGATACATATGAATTATCAAAGTTGAATGAAGAAGACCTAAAAATTCTAAATAACCCAATATCAACCAATGAAATTAAAAATGTAATAAAAAACTTACCAACTAAGAAAAGTTCAGTTCCTGATGGCTTCACTGCTGAATTCTACAAGATATTTACAGAGGAACTACTGCCACTACTGTTTAAACTCTTCAATGAAATTGAAAGGGAAGCAATACTCCTGAATTCATTCCTGGAAGCAAGCATCACCTTGATCCCCAAAGCAGAGAAAGACCCAACTGAAAAAAAGAACTATAGGCCAATCTCACTAATGAACATAGATGCAAAAATCCTTAATAAGATACTGGCAAACAGAATGCAGAAGATCATCAAGAAGATCATACACCCTGACCAAGTGAAATTCATCCCGTCGATGTAGGGATGGTTCAACATACACAAATCAATCAATGTAATACACTATATCAATAGAGCCAAGGACAAAAACCATATGATCATCTCAATAGATGCAGAAAAAGCATTTGACAAAATCCAACATGCATTTATGATAAAAACCCTACAAAAATTTGGAATAAGTGGTCTCTACCTCAATCTGATAAAAGCCATCTATGAAAAACCAAGAGCTAATACCACACTAAATGGTCAAAAACTGAAATCCTTCATACTAAAATCAGGAACAAGACAAGGATGTCCACTATCACCACTCCTGTTCCATACAGTTTTGGAAACATTAGCCACAGCAATTAGACAAGAGAAAGAAATAAAAGGAATGAAGATAGGAAATGAAGAAGTCAAATTGTCATTATTTGCAGATGCCATGATACTCTATATAGAAGACCCCAAGAACGCCACCAAAAGTCTTCTAGACTTAATAACTAAATTCAGTAAAGTAGCTGGATACAAGCTCAACACACAAAAATCAATAGCTTTCTTTTACACAAACAACAGGCTCACTGAGAGAGAAATAGGGCAAATAATTCCTTTCACAATAGCATCCAAAAAACTGAAATACATAGGAATCAACCTAATGAAAGAAATCAAAGAACTTTTCCCTGAAAACTATAGCACTCTGAAAAGAGAGATCGAAGATGATATCCGAAAATGGACAGACATCCCCTGCTCCTGGGTAGGAAGGATTAATACAGTGAAAATGGCCATACTGCCAAAACTGCTATATAGATTCAATGCAATCCCAATTGAAATCCCAGCAGCATATTTCATGGACCTTGAGAAAACAATCCAAAAATTCATTTGGAGCAAGAAGATACCCAGAATAGTAAAAGCAATTCTAAGTAACAGAGACATGGCAGGGGGTATCACAATCCCCAACTTGAAACTATACTACAAAGCTACTGTGATAAAAAAAAAAAAACAAAACAAAAAACAGCATGGTACCTGAAAAGAAACAGACCTGTGGACCAGTGGAACAGATTAGAAGATGCAGAAACAACTCCAGTCCCACTCAGCCATCTCATCTTTGATAAAGGAGCCAAACACCCTCACTGGAGGAAACATAGCCTCTTTAATAAATGGTGCTGGAAAAATTGGGTTTCAACTTGCCAAAGATTAAAACTAGACCTGTATCTCTCACCATGCACTAAACTAAAATAGAAATGGATTAAAGATCTAAATAGTAAAACAGAAACATTGAACCAGTTGGAACAGAGGTCAGGTAGAACTCTTGAAGACATTTGTGTAGGAAAAGATTTTATGAAAAAACCTCAGTTGCCTGTGAACTAGCACAATCAACAAGTGGGATCTCTTCTTATTACAAAGCTTCTGAACAGCAAGAGAAACCAGCAGCAGTGTGAAGAGACAACCCACCATGTGGGAAAAAATTTTCACCTCCTGTTTCTCAGACAAAGGTCTACTATCTAGAATCTATAAAGAGCTTAAAAAAATCAGACCTCCCAAATTTAAAGACCCAATCCAAAAATGGGCATCTGAAATGAACGACATTTCTCACACAAAGAAGTAGAAATAGCAAATAAAGACACGAAAAAATGTTCAACATCACTGGTCCTTCGAGAGATGCAAATGAAAACAACACTGAGATTCCACCTCCAGAAAGAATGGCTGCTATCAGGAAATCAACCAACAACAAATGCTGGCGTGGCTGTGGGGAAATAGGAACCCTGGTCCACTGCAGGCAGGAGTGTAAACTGGAGCGACCACTGTGGAAATCAGTGTGGAGATACCTCAAAGAACTAGGACTGGAAGTCTTATTTGACCCTACTATTCCCTGATGGGTATCTTCCCAAAAGAATTAAAAGAATCATACCAAGGTGACATATGTGTACCCATGTTCATAGCAGTAGAATTTGTAATAGCTAAAACTTGGAGGCAGCCAAATTACCCATCAACTGGAGACTGGATAAAGAAAATGTGTTTTTTTAATAAAGTGGAGTACTACTCAGCCATTAAAAATGAGAAATTAGAGACATTTATAGCTAAATGGATGCATATTGAGGCAATACTCTTAAGTGAAATAAATAAGACACACATGTGTAAATACTGAATAATTTCTCTAGTGTGGGAAACTGAAAGTGTAAATAAGAACCAAAAGGTATAATAGATAATGTGAAATAGGAAGAAAAGGGGCAAAGGGGAAGGGGAAGTGGGAGGGGTAGGGGAAAGGGAAGAAGGGAATGGAATTAATATGATAAAATGGAAAAATGGAAACAGAGCCTTTGTAAATAGGGAGGCATGGTGGGGTTGAAAGGAGGGCAGGGGAATGGGGAAAAATAAGAACCAAGAGAGACTATGTAAAGGTGTAAATTTCCAATGCTGAATCTCATTATATTGTATACCTAAAATGTACCAATGATTAGAATGAATAATTGATAATGTGAAATAGGAAGAAAAGGTCCAAAGGTGTAGGGGAAGTGGGAAGGGTAGGGGATAGGAAAGAAGGGAAAGGAAAAATTATGAGAAATGGAAAAAAAGGAAAGAAAGTCTTTATAAATAGGGAAGGGTAGAGGGGGTGAAGGGAGGGCAGGCAATGGGGAAAAAATGAGAACCAAGACACATCATGTAAAGGTACAAGTTTCCAAAGATAAATGTAAATATATTGTATACCTAAGATGTACCAATAAAAGAATTTAAGGTAAAAAAAGATTCTTAGGGCTCAAACAGCACTGCTTTTATTTACAATTTTAACATTAGTTAATTCTAAAAATTTTCATTAGGATATAGATGAATCACTTAACTTACCAAGATTCATTTACTCAAAAAACACTAGTCACGGTCCTCCAAATAATAAACAGATAATCCGAACACAGACTGAGGCAGGCATGAGGACATTTGAGACTATGTAGCATGTATGGGATATGTGACGCTTATAAACTAAAATGAGTGAGAGGCCCTGAAATCTTGACAGGCCTATAGAAGTTTGGGTTTTTCTGTCTGTGTTAATCACCTTGCCAATGCTAGGACAAAATACCTGATGCGCACAACTTAAAAGAGAAGAAGTTTATTTCAGCTCACAGAGGTTCAGTCCATGGTCAGCTGGCTCCAAGGCAGAAACATCACGGTAGAAGGGCATGGAAGAGGAGAGCTGTTTACCACATGGCAGCCAGGAAGCAGAGAAAGCAAATGAGCCAGAGAGGAGGGCAAATAAAAGAATGGGCAAATTTATATAGGCAGAAATGATATTAATATTTTTAGGCACTACAGGAAGAAATAATGAGAAGACAACTGCTATAGGAATAAGTGGCTTCTTTTTTGGGTGATAAAAATGTTCTATAATGTTATTGATGGAAATACTGTACAATGTATGAGTACAAAATTCTGATGATAATCAAGTCCCTTACATAAATTGGCATCTTATTTGCATGTAACCTGTACTCATCCCCCTGTATACTTTAATTTGTCTCTAGATTACTTATAATACTGTATACAGTATAAATGCTAGGTGTTATACTGTATTATTTTGGCAATAATGAGGAAAAATATCTGGCTATGTTCAATACACAAAGTTTTTATCAGCAGTTGGTTGAATTCTGGGATATGAAATCTACAGATACAGAGAGACAACTGTATATATATTTGTAACCTGTGAGTGTTATGTAAGAAGAACATATTCATATGTTATGCAAAACTAAACAAAAATTAATAACGTTAGAAGGGATGGAAAATGAACATTGTTTTACCCCATTTTCAATACCAAACAAGTTTTTTCCATTCTATGAAATCACCTCGGAACTGTTATATCATTGATTGATTTGGTTTATCTATATTTTTACATCCCCCCATGATATGCTATATAATTTAGAGCTTAACTATACAGTGAACCAGTTGCATTTGAGAACATTACTAAACTGCAAAACACAATATAAATGTCATAGCAACATTGTCATGTTGAGCAATGTCTTTTGACAATGTCAATGTGAAATTAAGGACAGCCGAGCCAAAAATGGAGGCAAAAGTCAGAAGTTAGCAAGAACTAGAGGTGGATGCCAAACTTAAGTTCATAAAATAATAGTGATGTCAGAAATCAAAGTAAGATTACTTTAGGCTGACATGAATACAAAACTCAATTTAGCAATTTCTGTGCAAATCTAAGTAAGCAGTGTTTGATAAGATCTTTGACAAATGGCAAGGGGACTAAGAAATGTTGGGAGGGAAAGGGAATGTAAAACAAATCAAGGTGTGTTATATACATTTTCCAGTTACTCATGATGAATGTATTCACTTTGTACTGCAACACATGTATTTTCTTTAAAGTTACAAAAAGAAAAAAATCATTTTAAAAGTCCAGAATTCACACAGAACAACAACAATAGCAATAACAAAGTCCTAAGTGGATAAGTACATTTCCTAACAGCCTCAGAGGCAAGGTTTTTATACATAGTCTTGTTTTTATCTCTGTATTCATGTTTCTTATATGTTATTCTCTGCTTCCTACAAAGAGTGCAAGATTAAAACCTATCAAGATTGAAAGACTTGGGGAAAATGTACATACTTATTGTGTAGCCTGTAGATTATTGGACTGCATATCTAATTAGTTTTATTGATTTTACTGATATGTAATGACAGCAGGGGGTGAAAATGGAAATTAGTTTTCCAAAAATATTATGCACTGCTCCAACTAAAGCAATATATTGAATGGATGTGATCATCTAATAACACATGTACAGGGGACCCTCAAGTTATGACCTTCCTGACATACAAACAACTTGGGTTACTACTGAAATTTTAGTTTTAACTTACGAAGTCTTGAGTTAAAATGTTGGCTGTTTGTCCTCCCCAATGGTCTCAGATACAGATTTAACCCTTAAAGAGTTCTACAAGGAACATTACAACATCCTTTCCTATGTGAGGGTAAGAAACCCTAGGCTAATGTCTAAGGACACTGAGGTCTCTGCCTGTATATAGGAGAGAGACTGAAGGCTATGTAAAGAAGACTGACCCTTCAGTTGACCAACGTGAGTTATAACCAGTCCTCAGGAACAAATTGAGTTTGTAAGTCAAGGGTCCACTGGTACCAGTCTCACAGAAGTCATGATAAATATGACATGGCAAGTAAAATAAAGGAGAATTTTACTGATGCCTAGTATTATGTGACTGTCTCAAGCAGCCAAAATGTCTTATTAGACTCTTTAAAATAAGCTCTCTTCCTAATTTCCACTAATGTTATTTTGAATATCAATGCACTAATGACAGATATCATGTATTAAAGGTGTTCCTTGCATTATGTGTTGAGTTAAGCATTTAAATATACAGTGCCTCATTGAAAAATAACATACTGTTGAGATGAGAAAGTTGAGATTGAGTGAGAATAAACAGCATGATCCTGACTACACATCTAGTAGGTGGTAAAAATGTGATTCATTTTCAAGTCTAATTCCCAAATTTTGAAACACTGCTTAAAAAAAAATTTTGTAAAACAAGTGATATAATGAAAAAAGGAATAAGAAATAAAAACACAGCAAAAGATAGAAACTAGGCTACTCCCAAGAAATTAAAGTTTATTGAGCTTAAAAATCAGAAGTGATGCTAAATAAAGAAAATTGATTCACATAAATCAGAAAAGAAAAATCCCTGTTAATGAAGAGAAGCACAGAGACAGAAACTGCACGGCACAGAACAATGAATTACACATGCTCCTACATTTTGGCTAAACCATAGAGAGCAAGAGAAAAAAATTGATAGCAACACTTGCAGCTGAAATAACTCTTGAAGGAATAAATTCCTCTTTTTTCATGTTACATCTTCTCTTTCATATCCCTCTTGGTATAGGAGAATTTAAAATGTCAGCTTTACCTTTCACTGAGTTGCCTTGATGTCTCTCCACAGTTCTCAGATATTATTGAGCATACTCCTAGATTTCCTTCTATATCTTTTTATTCACAGCTGAAAGACACCCATCTCAAAGCTTCTGGAAGTTCACTCTACATCCATCAACACAGATCTGTAGACTATATTACTGTGATGATGCAGTGCATCTGTTTCCTCTTACCCCATATTGTCCAATTTTTAAAGTTATAACTACATATTATTAGGAACAGGAGTTATAAGCATTCTATGTATTCCCCTTCCCCACAGCCCTACTCAGACATGTTTCTGCTATTTGAATTACAACCTCATTTGTAAGTTAGCAATGGAAAAAAAATTCTGGTTTTCTTTTTTGTCTTTTTCTGTTTTTTTTCCCCCCCTAATGGTTCTAACGCCAGCAGGGAATCTTCATTAAAATTCACCATAAGGCCCATTTGTTTGTCATTTCCCTTTCCCCAAATCCCATACCCCTCCTACCCTACTGAGAAATGTGCAGAGCTGAGGAATGACCCGTGGAAATCTCATTGCCACAAGGAGTCACTAAACCTCGAGAGCCATTCCATACTGTCTCTCTCAAACAAAAATGATAAATATTTACTGTCTCTGGACACTCTTCCAGGTACTTTCATATTCACAATATTATTTTATTCTCTATTTTAGGAAATAAGATTTCTTTCCTCCTGAGCAGGTGCAAATACTGCTGACATTTAGAACGCTCTTCAAAGATAGTGACTAAGGGAGGATCCAGGCTTGTACAATGTCAGCTCTTATTAGAGATCAATATCAGAGGAATTTTTGGTGGTTATTATTGTTGTTTGTTATTGCATCTTCCTCTCCATCCCAATGAGACATAACTATGCCAGAGTCATACTTCATATTCATCTACAGGAACATCTGGCCCATGTCTAACATTTAATTTCCACACCATTAGAGTCAAACAATACATGTACATCAGTAGATAATGTAATGCATTGTCACGCAAGGCAGAGAGTAGCAATTTATTAGCCTAATTTAAAATAGCCTTCAGCAAAAAATAGTGCATCTTAATTCAGAGTTCTGAATGGAATGACATGTTTTCCAGTAAAACTCAAAGGTATATATTCAGACATGCTTTGGAAAAACTTTCCTGCACATATTATCTTCTGCATTGTTCAAGGGTAAAAAAATCAATTCATTTTTTAAGTTCTAAACCAATTTCATCCCTAATAATACAAAAAGAGATAACTGTCTTTGGAGAAGGGAAAAAAAGAATTGCTTGGAACATGAGCAGACACCACATCTTTATTTCTTAGAAATTACAACTTTAATATGCAGGTTAGTCAGAATTTCTTTGCACATATATAAAATCACAGAAAATTGCTTGCTTTGAACCTAGTGTGAATTTTGCATCTATTTCATCTCTTAAAGACATTTTCATTATGACTTTAGGTTTATAGACAACGCATATACCTCAATTCTTCATGGGCCTTTGTGGGAGAATATTATAAATTTTACAAGGAGTTAGGTGATATAATCTTAGAAAATAGCTTGAACTATGCAGCCTGCACAAATCATTGTAATTAAAAGCAGACATTCAAATATCTTCTCTTTTATCTCTTAACACACATAATAATATAGAAAAGTGCACAGTGCTTATAAACATGAGCAGAAAACTTTTCATCTCCCTGAATGTAATAAATGAGAAACACACAATACATACTTATAATACGTATATGTTAGTGTTCTGTAGCTATGAGTTCTATGGCTCTCTCCAAAGCACAATCCTAATCCACATGACATAAAGCAACTCAGCCTCAAAAATGATGGGAAGAATTTGTCATTGTGGTGTTCAGGTAGCAGTTAATCTTCTATTTGAACCTTCTTCCACTAAGGATGTGCAAGGGACATGGCCAAGTTTTGTGCCAAGTTATATATCATAATATTTACGAGCTCACAAATTAATGGATGAAGTAAGATGCACAAATACCTGGAGAACATAGTACAAAGTGCTCCATGCCATAAGAAAATTGGGGGAAAATATTTTGGAAATGAAAGAAAGATTATTTTTGGATATGGACAACATAAAGGCTTCCAGAAGAGTCAGCTTTGTGCTGAAATTTGGAGGACAAGTTGACATACACAGACTGTCCCTGGCTCAAGATGGTTCAACTTGATTTTTTGACATTACCATGGTGATTGTACTTTTGTATTTTGAATTTGGATTTGTTCCCAGGCTCATGATATGTGGTATGATACTCTCTCTAGAGGCCGGCCAAATCATTAAAGCAACTGGCATTTATTGAATTCTTATTATTTTTTAGGGACTATATATTTTTCTCAAAACAATACTATTAGGTTCCAGTATCAAACCCATTTTATAAGTGGGGATGAGAATGTAAAAGGAGTAAAGAAGACTAAAGAAGATAACTAAATTAATTAGCTGCTGCATAATGGATTTAAGACTCAAGCTAGGTCTAAGGCACCATGCATGCATGTTAACTAAGAAAGGAAAATGAAAGTAAAGGGATCAATTGGGTTCCACCTGTTAACAGCACATTTAGCTAATAACATCGTTGGATTAATCCACTGAAGAGTATGTGTCCCCATGAACCAATCACCTCTCAAGGAGTCTCTTAATTCAGTTGAGTTGACAGTTAAGGTTAGCTGTCACCAAAGAATAGTACATACGCTATGAATTACTATGTACTGTACTTGCTAATGGCAGAACATAAATTGGAATAAAGGTTTATAGGAGTGAAAAATATCTGATCACTAGTCTCAGTATCTACTCCCAGCATCCCTTAGGTAAAACCAATTACTCAACTATTCTTGATAGCATTACCACTGAAAACATTCTACTTAGAGTTTGTGTGGAGTAGGTCTTGCGTAATTGTATATATACAAAGGCTGATCAAAAAGTATAGTGAATGTTTAATTAAAAAAAAAACTTATTATATTAAAAGACACATTGCCAAGAATTATAGGGTGCATCCAAAGTGAGGGCAAGTATTTTGAGGAAGATTAATGACAATGTGTTTTTTAGTGTAATAAATTTTTTCTTTTTTTGGTACCAGGGATCAAACTTGGGCCCTTGCACTTCAAAGGCAGACAGCGGAACCACTGAGGTAAAGCCCCGGCCCTACTGTAATAAATTTTAAAAAATTTAACCATTCACCACATTTTTATCTATGTTTATATCTTTTTCTATATTTATCTGTATCTATATCTCTATCATTCTATGTCATCTATCTTTATATGCTAAAATTGCTGAGCATTTACTCCAATCTAGAAACTTTATGTACATTTTATCCTTAATCCTTTTCACCCTATAGTTTGAACGCTATTATTATTTTCACTCTACATATGGAAAAAAACAAGATTTGGGGATTCTGGATAACATGCCTAGGTAATATAGCTATTAAGTGATAATGTCATGATTAAATTCAGATAGTCAAATGCAACTTGTAATCAATGTTCTATGGTGCTGCCAATGTCTAACTTATTAATAGTAGGCTTATAGGTGTTTTATGGTGCTACTTTTTATAGAACCACTATGTATAAGTGTGTTCCAAAACACAAGAGAGGTTTAGTTTTTTAAATGTTTTCAGCAGCTAAGAGCCAATGTAATGGAAAGTGGCAGGAAATTTTCAACTAAATTTAGGGATAGATTTTAGTGTTTAGAGCAACTTCTCAGCATGGGGAATAAATGCACAAATGTGATGATGATGCAAAAGAGCAAACAAAACAAGCACACAAACAAAAATAACCCCAAAAGCCAGCAATTTATAGTATTTCTTTTTTTTCCCTTAAACTCTTTTATTGGTACATTTTAGGTATACAATACGTTTACATTTATCATTGGGTGCTTGTACCTGTACATGATGTATCTTGGTTCTTATTTTTTCCCCATTACCTGTGTGCCCTTCACCCCTCCATCCTTCCCTATTTACATAGATTTCATTTCCATTTTTTTTTCTTTTCTCATAACTTTTCCCTTTCCCTTCTTTCCTTTCCCATTCCCCTCCCACCACCCCTACCCTTTGGACCTTTGGTTCCTATTTCAAATTATCAATTATTCATTTTAATCATTTTAACTCTTATTTACACTTTCAGTTTCTCACACTAGAGAAACTATTTGCTATTTACACGTGTGTCCTAGTTATTTCACTTAAGAGTGTGGCCTCAATATGCATCAATTTAGCTATAAATGTCTCCAATTTCTTATTCTTTATGGCTGAGTAGTACTCCATTTTATAAAAAAACCCACATCTTCTTTATCCAGTCTCCAGTTGATGGGCACTTGGATTGCTTCCAAGCTTTAGCTATTACAAATTGTACCACTATAAACACGGGTGCACATATATTGCTGTGGTATGATTCTTTTAATTCTTTTGGGAAGATACTCAGCAGGGAAATAGCTGGGTCAAATGGGACCTCTAGTCCTAGTTCTTTGAGGTATCTCCATACTGATTACCAGAGTGGTTGCACCAGTCTGCACTCCCACCATCAATGGAGAAGGGTTCCTTTCTCTGCACACCCCCGCCAGCATTTGTTATTGGTTGATTTCTTGATAGCAGCCATTCTTTCTGGGGTGAGGTGAAATCTCAGAGTTGTTTTCATCTGCATCTCTCAAATGAACGGTAATGTTGAACATTTTTTCATATATTTATTTAGTGCTTTTGCTTTTTTGTCTGAGAAATGTCTGTTCATTTCAGATGCCCATTTTTGAATTGGGTCTTTGAATTTTGGGGGTCTGATTTTTTTCAGTTGTTCATATGTTCTAGATAGTAGTCCTTTATCTGAGGTACAGCTGCTAAATATTTCTTTCCATATTGTAGGTTGTCTCTTAGGTCTGTTGGTGGTTTCTCTTGCAGTGCAGAAGCTTTTTAATAAGATGAGATCCCAGTTGTTGATTCTTTGTGCTAGTTCCCATGCTACTGAGGTTTTGTTCAGAAAGTCTTTTCCGATGCTAATGACTTCAAGAGTTCTACCTAACTTCTCTTCCAGCAAGTTTAGTGTTTCTGTCTTAATATTTTGATCTTTAATCCACTTAGATCTTAGTTTAGTGCATGGTGATAGGTATGGGTCTAGTTTTAATCTTTGGCAGGTTGAAATCCAGTTTTTCCAACACCATTTATTAAATAGGCTATCTTTCTTCCAAAGAGGGTGGTTGGCTCCTTTGTCAGAGATGAGGTGGCTGAGTATGTCTGGAGTTATTTCTGCATCTTCTAATCTATTCTACTGATCCTTGGGTATGTTTCTTTGCCAGTACCATGCTGTTTTTATCACAGTAGCTTTGTAGTATAGTTTCAAATTGGGGATTGTGATTCCCCCTGCCATGTCTCTGTTGTCCAGAATTGCTTTAGCTATTCTAGGTCTCTTCTTGTTCCAAATGAATTTTTGGATTGTTTTCTCTAGTTCTGTGAGGTATATTGAAATTTGAATTGTCATTCCATTAAATCTATATAGTAGTTTTGGAAGTATGGCTATTTTCACTATATTGGTTCTTCCTACCCAGGAACAAAGAATGTCTTTCCATTTTCCTATATACTCCTTGATCTCCTTTTTCAGAGTGCTATAGTTTTCAGTGTAGAGGACTTTTGCTTCTTTTGTTAGGTTGATTCCTAGATATTTCATTTTTTTGGATGCTATTGTAAAAGGGATTATTTCCCTAATTTCTCTCTCAGTGACTCTGTTATTTGTGTACAAGAAGGCTATTGTTTTTTGAGTGTTGACCTTATATCCAGCTACTCTACTGAATCTGTCAATTAAGTCTAGAGGTCTTTTGGCTGCTTTTGGGGGGTCATCTATGTAAAGTATTATATCATCAGCAAATAATGACAGTTTAACTTCTACCTTTCCTATCTTTGTTCCTTTTATTTCTTTCTCTTTTTTAACTGCTGTGGCTAATGTTTCCAGAACAATATTGAACAGGAGTGGTGATAGTGGGCATCCTTGTCTTGTTCCTGATTTTAGTGTGAAGGTTTTTCGTTTTTGACCATTTAATGTGATGTTGGCTGTTGCTTTTTCATAGATAGCCTTAATCAGGTTGAGATAAAGACCTTCTATTCCAAATTTCTGTAGGTTTTTTTTTTTCATCATGAATGGATGTTGGATTTTGTTGAATGCCTTTTCTGCATCTATTAAGATGATCATATGGTTTTTGTCCTTGATTTTGTTAATATAGTGTATTACATTTATTGATTTACAAATGTTGAACCATCCTTGCATCCCTGGTATAAATCTGACTTGGTCAGGGAGTATGATCTTCTTGATGACCCTCTGTATTCTGTTTCCCAGTGTCTTGTTGAGGATTTTAACCTCTATGTTCATTAGGGAAATTGGCCTGTAGTTCTCTTTTTTGGTTAGATCTTTCCCTGGTTTTGGAATCAAGTAACACTTGATTCCATGAATGAATTTGGACGCCTTGCTTCCCTTTCAATTTCCTTAATGTGTTTAAAGAGTAATGGCAATAGTTCTTCTTTAAATATCTTGTAGAGTTCAGCAGTGAAGCCATCAGGACCTGGGCTTTTCTTTGTTGGTAAATATTTTATTACATTTTCTATTTCACTCATTGTATTTGGGATGTTTAGAATTTCTATATCTTCTTCATTTAACTTTGGCCATTTGTATGTATCTAGGAATCTGTCCATTTGTTCTGTTTTCCATTTTATTAGAGTGCAGGTTCTCAAAGTAAGTGTTGATGATCCTCTGGATTACTTCTGGGTCTGTTTTGACATTTTTGTTCTTAATTGCATGGATTTGAGCCTTTTCTTTCCTTTTTTTGATAAGGTTGGCTAAAAGTTTTTTGATTTTATTTATTCTTTCAAAAAACCAACTCTTTGATTCATTGATTTTTTTGTATTGTTCTCTTAGTCTCCATTGCATTCATTTCTTCTCTGATCTTTATAATTTGCTCTCCTGTACTAGCTTTGGGTTTGCTATTCTCTTCTCTTTCTAGGAGCTTGAGGTTCTGCATTAGGTTATTTATTTGAGTTCCCTCTGTTTCCTAATATGGGCATTCACTGCTATGAATTTCCTGCCTACAACTGCTTTCATTGTGTCCCATACATTCCTGTATGTTGCACTGGCATTATCATTTACTTGTAGAAACTGTCTAATTTCTCCTTTAATTTCCTCTGTGACCCACTGGTTGTTCAGGAGGGGTTTTTTCAGTTTCCATGTGTTTGTGAGGGTTTTATGTTATTGATCTCCAATTTTATTGCACTATGATCTGATAATATACAAGGGGTAACTTCAATTCTTTTGCATTTACTTAGACATGTACTATGAGCTAGCATATGGTCTATTTTGGAGAATGACCTGTGTTTTGCCAAAAAGAATGTGTATTCTGATTTTGTGGTGTGGAACACTTTGTAAACATCTATTAAGTCCATTTGTTCAATATCTTGGTTCAGTTCTAGAATTTCATTGTTAATTTTTTGTCTAGTTGATCTGTCTATTTGTGATAGTGGGGTATTGAGGTCCCCCACTACAACTGTATTAGTGCTTATTTGGTTTTTTATGTCAATTAATATTTCTTTTGTATAGTTGGGGCACTCGTATTTGGTGCATATATATTGATGATTGTCATCTCTTCCTGTTGGATTGTTTCCTTCACAAGGATGAAGTGACCATCTTTGTCGCTCTTAATTAGTTTTGGTTTGAAATCTACTTTTTTATTATTAAATTCTTTTATTGGTACATTGTAGGTTTACAAGACAATTACATTTCTCATTGGGAATTGTACCTTTACATAATGCATCTTCGTTTTTATTTTTTTCCCATTCCTAGCCCTCCCTTCACTCCCTCCACCCTTCCCTATTTACAAAGACTTTATTTCCATTTTTTCCATTTCTCATCACTTTTCCTTTCCCTTCTTTCCTTTCCCCTGCCCCTTCCTGAAATCTACTTTATCTGCAAATAAGATTGCTACCCCTGCTTTTTTCTGGGTTCCTGTGGCATGGAGAATTGTTTCCCATCCTTTTTCTTTCTGTCTATGAATTTCTTTCTGAGTTAGGTGTGTTTCTTTGTATGCAGCATATTGCTGGATTTTGCTTCTTAAACCATTCTGCCAGTCTATTTCTTTTGAATGGTGAATTGAGGTCATTAACATTGGTGGTTATAATTGATAGATATTGACTCATCCTTGTCATGATGTTTCACTTTTGTTGGCTCTTTTATATCTTATTTTTCCCCCTTTCCCTTTAGTGTCTTACCTTGACTGTTGGCTTCCCTCTGTTGGGCCTCATGGAGTTGTGACCTTCATTGTTTTTTTCTAGGATATTGTTTAGAATTGTTTGTAGTGCTGGTTTGGTGTTCATGAAATTTCTCAGGTGTTCTTTGTCGTGGAAGTATTTAATTTCCCCATCAATTTTGAAAGACAATTTTGCAGGATACAACAGTCTAGGTTGGAAGTTATTTTCTTTTAGGGCTTGAAATACTTCACTCCAGGCTCTCCTTGAGTTGAGGCTTTGTGTTGAGAAGTCTACTGTGATTCTGATGGGTTTTCCTTTGTAGGTGATTTGTTTCTTTTCTCTAACTGCTTGTAGGATTTTGTTTTTCTGTTGGATTTCTGGGATCATAAGTATTATATGTCTATTGTAGATTTTTTTTTTGATCATGGCTAGTTGGAGTTCTATATGCCTCACTTATCTGTATGTCCAATTCTCTACCTCTGTCTGGGAAGTTTTCAACTATTACTTCTGTGAACAGTTTTTTTATGTCAATTGTACTTTCTTCTGTTTTTTTGTGAACTCCTATCAGTCTTATGTTATTTTTCTTTGCATCATCTGCCAGCTGCTGGGTTGATTTCTCATTGTCCCTTACTATTTTTAAGAAATCTCTGTTTTCATGGTCATTAACCACAATCCTGTCTTCTATATCTGATATTCTATCTTTACATTCCCTTAATCTGATGTGCATACTTTCAATGGAGTTTTTAATCTGAATATATTTTTGAATCTGTTTCATGGATTCCATTTCTTTCTTATGTTGGACTATCATGGTTTCCAATTCTTTTTTATGCCAAAACCAGCAACTTAGATGTATGCTTCATGGCCTTCCAAGGGGCCCTAAGACATAAAGGAATGTATTATGTATCAAAAATATTAAAATGATAAGAGTGAAAAATCCTTAAAGTTTCCATTAGGCAATAATTAAAAATATAAAAAGTTGAGAAATAACAGTTAAGAAAAATAGATGGACCACATGTTCTTTAGATTATTTTCATAGTGTTATTTCTCCAACCTGCAAATTTGGTAACTATGGAGCTTCAGCACATTTCATATTGCTTTCTCTGATTTTACTAAAAGTACAGGTATCCTGCCACTATTTGAATACAAATATTTATGCCCAAAGAAGTATCTGCAAAGGAGTAGTTTTGACATTTTTATAGCACAACTGATAAAACCAATAAGGACCCCAATGCTGCTTCTGCTATAGGGTGCTAATTTTATAGACCATGCCAAGATTCAGCTTATGTGGATCCAAAATCATCTTATATCATTTAAACACATAAGTCATCAAAGGTCAAAATTCTATTTCCAATAGGCTAATATTAGTCTTGGTAAATAACTAAGTATAATTATTGTTATGACATATATCTAGATGCCACCCCACAACCCAAAGGCTCAGACACTCATAGGTAGGCCTTTTGGCAGTGACTGGATCATAGACATGTGATACTTGCTGATATTTGTGTGATACTGGCTTAGTCCAGTGATTGGCTTAGCATAATTCTGGGTATGAATGGTGGATTGACTGAAGAGGGAAGACCCACCCTGTGTGTGGGTGGCACCAAACAATAGGCTTGTAGCCTGGATGGAATAAAAATGGAAAGAGAGAAGGAAGTCTGCTTTCTGGTTTCTGCCTACCATTCCATATACAGTTTCTCCTCTGTCATGCATCCTGCCTTGGAGCCAACTGACTATGAACTGAAAACTCTGCAAACGTGAACGAAAAGAAACCTTTCCTCCTATAACTTTTGGGTGTTGGGTATTTTGTCCCAACAAAGAGAAAATAACTAAGGCATTTAACATTTAAGCAATGCTTACCTCCTCTTACTTTTTTGTGTGTCCTTTATTTTAATTTTTGGCAGTCCTGGAAACTGAACCCAGGGCCTTCACACTGGACTACTTCCCAGCATTTTTTATGTTTTATTTTGAAAGAGGTCCTTTGTGATCCTCCTATCTCACCTCCCAGAGCGCATCGTGACATATAGCTTTAAAAAGTATTACTTGTTCAGGGAACATCATCCACCAAAGTAATAGCTTCTGATTTAGAAAAATGAAATCTCAGCTTTCTTTCTGAAAAGTTCATGCTACAGTTTTGGTGGTCTATAAATGCCAATCATAAAAGCATACTGGAGTGAATCAGTCCAGTTTTCTTCTCTTTGATATAGGATCTTAACTTGTAAGCTAATAAATAAGCCTGTTACTGCTCATGAACGGTGAAGGAAATACAAGAGTACTGAATTAGAGATGAAGAACTATATATGCCCAAGCACATTTGCCTCAGTTTCTCCTTGTCCCCGATTTCCCACAGGGGTGATCCTGAGAGTCTATATTTGTGTTAGACATGCCATTGCTTTGCAAAGGAACACTGAAATTGGAATTTTGTGTTTTACTGCAAGCCAAATCTCATTCTCAGAGGGACATGTTATCTTTTCACTCCAGGTTGCTTTTTCAAAAAGAACACTGAAAATGGCCAAGTAAGGAGTACTTAGGTGTTTGAATTATTTGCATAATCAAGAAGAGATTAGTATCAAAAGATGTTCATGGAGAAGTTTCTTTAAACAACTCCATAGTCTGAGTTCAATGGGTTGGGGTTCTTCCAAAGAAGGTATAGATACATTTTATTCTCATACTTATTTCCTTGTCCCAATTATTTTATTTCCTTTGTGCTTTCTTTGAATCAAGGAAAGGCACTCCAAAGAATAAGCTGTCATAATTATTCACTTGATTATATATTTATTAATTTCCCAAATATAAACTAACTTATTGACCTTGTATAGTCATGCTCAAAGATTTGAGAAAGGATGCAGCCTCTATATTTGAGTACCATCAAAATTCAGAAACACTGAGGATTACACAGAAACACATTTCCAAATTAACTTTAGCCAATATTGTGAAGGGGATCTCTAACTGCAAAGGAAGTTAGGCAACGTCAATTCTGAGCTCTGAATTTTGGGTTTCTTTGATATTTTTAAGGGTCAATACCCCATATAAATTTTCAAACTGTTATTTGTGATTGTTCTTACCCACTCATTCTTTCCAAAAATAACAATTTTCTTAGTAGGAAGAGAGTGTTTGATTAATAGTATTGAAATGATCTTTTTATCAATATCATGATATCCTTCCTTACATAAATACAAGTTTTAATACCCCTATTTTCTTATTGAGCACTATCAATTATTAAACGTTCAATTTTAATTATATAGGTTTACTAACAGTTTAAACATAAACAGCTAAATAACCAAAATAATTTTTGTCTGTAGGAAGCAAAGGGAGTAGAAAGGAAGTTACAATAGTTTTCAAGATCCTGTCTAGAATCTCTGCATCAGGAAATGCTTGAGGCAAGTGCTTGAGTCAGAAAGAAAAATAGGACCCTCAGATCCCAGGAGAATTTCTATTTAAATTAAAATATAAGTTTCTGTTGCCCATGATCATATTTATCATAACACTCTTTGTGACTCTCATGTTTCTAAAATGATTTCTTTGCACCTTATAGTGTATATATAAGGTCTGATGGAATCAGATGATCAAATATTAGGGTCTTGTTCTTTGTGAATTTTATAGGCATGGACTCATATAGAAGTTTGCATTTGTTCTTCTTGGAATGGAAATTTTTGTATTCTTGCTTTGATTTTATAACCATTTTGAGCTCCTGTTTAGAAATTGTGGTCAACAAACCAAAAATTCAAGTTCCAAAGCACATTAGACTCATAAAACAGGTATGGTCACACACCTGAATCCTTTAGAGTGCAATAATAAAGACAAAGAGAAGGTGCTTAAGTTAAAGCTGCCTTGGGGCACTAGCAAGTTATGGGTTGGTGGGTTTTATAAGACTACTCACTATGCTATTTAATTAAAAAAGAGCAGTTACCATAGCAACATCACATCTAATGGTGCTTATGCTACCTCTGAGATAGAAAACACCTTCTTCCAGGGAAACATTGACCAATACAGCCTATTATGGCAAGTGTTATACCTAATGTTAGACTTACAGGAAGAAAAATTCATTTCAATAATATGAAGCACATACGTACACATACGTAATCTTAATTTCCAACATTCAAATATTAACACATTTTAAACTCATTTTTTCTTCTTCCTGTACTTTTAAATATCAAACTGTTTTTGCTGAACTTCAGAGAAAATAAATTTCATTTAAGGATGATATGTATAAATGAAGTTCTCCTGATACATGGATGTGGAGGTATTTTTAATTTTACCCTGAAAGCCACTAAATTTATATAATTTTCTATGGGACCAACACTTTGACCTTCTAACTATTAAT
The DNA here is from genome assembly GCF_053883595.1 of Heterocephalus glaber. NCBI lineage: Eukaryota > Metazoa > Chordata > Mammalia > Rodentia > Bathyergidae > Heterocephalus > Heterocephalus glaber. Next base: position 18,011,527 of record NW_028258315.1, read on the forward strand.
ATAAGAATTTGGATACTATTTGTGTTTGAGTAAATTATATGTTAATTCCTGGTGAGAAAATCATGTTATCATTCTGGTTTTCCAGATATTTTGGAGTGTTGCACCCAAATCCAATGGCAGAGCAGGAAGAAAATACTGAATTAAGGCCGATGTACCACATCTTCCTCACTCCATAAAAGGATTGTATTTACCTATTTGCTGTTCATCTCTCACTTCTGAAAATAAGACCTAATGTAGTTGTTGCATGAATCTTAGAGTATTCTTATTATGAACTTGCTAAGAATTCATATATAGGTCTCCATCAATATAAAAATACTTTTGAACTAAAAACTTGTTGGGAAGGAAAAACTGTATTTTGACCATGCATCATATTTTCATAGAGAAACAATGTAATAAAAACAATTTAGGCTCCCTGGAAGGCTCATAAAGCCTACTTGATCTAGAATATAACAGGACTGCTTTAAACATGCAATAAAATATAATTGGCTACACAACATATGTAATCAAGATATAAAGCTGAAGAATAAATAATTTTTATTACAAATGTTAATGCTTAAGAAATTAGATTTTATTTCAACAAAATGATAGATTAATTATAACCTTTTTTAGTTTTGGAGGAAATTTCAGAGCCATTTCAAAAATTTACTTATTCAGTAATTATTCACAGAGTATCTACTCTGGTTGAATATTGCTCTAGTAGCTTCAAGAGTAAACAAAATAGACAAAGTTCCTGAAATATTTTTACAGTGGCATAAGTAAACAATATACAGGTAAAATGCAATAAAAACAAAAACATATCTTATTGTCACATATGCTGCCAAGTAAATAAACTAAATGACCTAAGAGAAAGAACTGGGGGAAGCTACTTCAAACAGAGCAGAGAGATAATTGTTGAATTGGTGTTTAGAGGAGGAAGCTAAAGAGATGAGAAAGTAGGATTCATGAAGAGCAGGCATGAAGCCAGTTTTCTGTCCTGAAGGTCATACTTGGAATGTCAGCAAAGTGGTAGAACAGGAAGTTCCAGCCCTCAAGCTCCCACAGAAACACTGGTTTTAACAACCACTCATAATGAAAGTATGTTTATGGGAGCCCAGGTGTTTCAACTGCAAAGTTCTCGATCACCAATTTAGAAAAAAAATGAAAAACAAATACATTGAAGAGGGTAAAAAGAATGATTTCCCTTTAACCAGGTCACTTCTCCCCTATGGCAACATAGATCAGTGCCAAGACCTTAAGGCAGGGTGCGAGGTGAAAGCGGTGTGTCTGACTTACCTATATTCTGTGGGGGCTGTGCACAGCCCCACTTGGTATGCAGCATGATTGAGTCATCTGGGGGTGATGAGGAGCAGGGAAGAGGGGAAGAAGTTTGTAGTTTCTGAAAACCAACTGCAGGTCTCAGTGCTGCAAGTCTCACTGGGCTTCTGGGCTCCACCAGGATACCTTCTCAGGAGCCTGGTAGGTGCTTCACCTAAGGATACTCTAACTAATGATGTTTATCCAGCCCAGTGCTCCACAGCCAGCTCCACTCTGCTGGACTGGGAGAAGGCGCATGGCTTTGAACTTTCAGGTTACTGACCTACAGAAAATAAACAGAAGGCTCTAGGAAAAAGGCTGGGTTTGTGAGGTTGAAAGAAGTCTCAAAATTCCAAGACTCCACCTCAAAAGGGAACAAAAGGAGTGAAGAACCAGACCAAGAGATGGAGGGAGTAGGGAGAGAAGGGCATGGAAGAGGAGGAATAAAATAATTCAGATGTGTTTATGTATATGTACCAACTGTCCACAACGAATGTAATCATTATATACTGAAACATATACTAGTAAAAATACAGGTAGTAAAGGTTGGAGAAGACAACACAATTCTTCAAAGAATGTGGCAAGCACAAAGGAAAAAATGTGAAAAATAAAAGAAATGTGGCAACAACATAGGAAAATAATTCAAAGATCTGACTCCACAGAAATAAATATTTATATATCTATGAGTTGTATAACAGAGAATTCAAAATAATTCTCTTAAACTCAAGTGAGCTACAAGAGAACAGAAATAGAGAAATAAATAAAAATCAGGAAAAAGAATACATCAACAAGATGAGAAGTTCAACAAAGAAATGTAAAACATACAAAAAAGGGAGAAAAGCAGATATTGTGCAACTGAAGAATACAGTGACTGGGCTGCAACCTTACATTGAGAACTTCAATAACAAAGTCAGTCGAGCAGAAGAAATAAGTGAAATTAAAGACCAGTACTTTGGAAATTACCCAATCAAAGAAACAAGAAGAAAAAGAATTTAAAAGAATAAAGAGCGCCTACATTTATGGAATGCTATAAAGCAAACAAACGTGTGACTTATGGGACTCCAAGGAGAACACAGAAAGTAAAAGCAATAGAAAGTTTATTTTTTAAAAAAGAATGGCCAAAAATTCCTCATATATAGGGAGGATATGGGCATCCAGATATATGAAGAAAGAACCACAAATTAATATAAGATTTAAACAGACCAAAAAACAAGAGAGTTAAATCGATAATAAAGTCTCCCATCCAAGAAAAACCTAGCACCAGTTAAATTCACTGCAGCATTCTACCAAACATTTAAACATGAAATAATACTGATTCTTCTCAAATTCTTCCAAGAATTTAAAAGAAAATTCTTGAAATTTGTTCAGAGTGCAGCATTAACCTCATAGCAAACCCAGAGCACTACAAGAATAAAAAGCCCTCAACAAAATGTTAGCAGACTGAATTCAATAACAAAAAGAATCATTTACTATAATCACATAGAATTTATCCTTAGAATACAAAGATGATTCTACAAAAAACAATTGGTAAATATGATATACCATATTAACACAAGAAAAGTAAAACTCATATGGCCATTCAATATATACAGAAAAAGCAGTTAATAAAATTAAACGTCTTTCATGATAAAAATACTCAACAAATTAGCAATAAAAGGAATATGTCTCAGCACAATAAAAGTCATATGTATGACCAACCCAGAGTTAAGATCACACTCAATTTTAAAATGATGAGGGTTTTTCCTTGAGAAAACCAGGAAGTGTTCCTAGTCTCACTATTTCTATTAAACATTGTAATAGAAATCCTATCTAGACTGACTAGGAAGAAAAAAAATGCATAAAACACCTCCAAATAAAAACTGGAGTGGCAAGATTAACTCTCTTTGGTGAAGACATTATCTTATATAGGGAAAACTTTAAAGAAACAAAATAAAGAAATAAATACATTTTTAAAACTATTAGAACCAATTTTAAAAATTCAGTAGAGTTTCAGGATACAAAATAAACATACAAAACTTAGTAATGTTTCTGTGCTCTAATAATGAATAATCTCTTCCAAATAAGAAAAAGGGAGCAATCCCATTTAAACTGGCATGAAAGATACTTTCAAAGTAATTTAACCAAGGGCATGAAAGATTTGTACAGTGAAAACTATGAAATATTGATTAAAAAAAATTGAACACAACACAAATGAATGAAGAAATGTCCCACATTTATGGATTGAAATAATTAAAATAGTTTAAACTGTCCATGGTAGCCAAAATAATGTACAGATTCAAAGCAATCCTTATCAAAATATCAGTGACATTCTTCACTATAGTAGAAAAGTTCCTTAGGTTTGTGTGAAACCACAAAAATACCTCACTGAAGCAATCTTGAGCAAAGGTTGTTGTATAGGCCATAGTGAGTATAGTGAGTACTGAGCATGATGGAAAGGTACTGAAGCTAAGATATAAAGCTACTCAAAGGGCAGCAACACCATCAGAGCACAACACCACTTCTTAGAACAAACTACTTATGACTCAGGCCCCTCACTCGTGGAAAAGAAATGTTTGGATTGTTTTCTTATTTGTAAATATTTCTCAGATTATGTCCCCTATTCTCAGCTCATACCCACAATCCTTGCATTTTAGGAATGATTGTGTTGGAGCCATGTATAGACTTGACAGAGTCATGTTGGGAAGTCTACAGTGACCCAGGTACAGTACTATGTTCTATTTCAGTTCTATTTCGGATATGGAGAAGTTAAAGGATTCAGCTTATATTTTGTGGGCAACAGAAAGGAGAGAATGTGAAGGTGACTCCTAGGTTTATTTCTTTACCAACTAGGTGGATGCTGGTGTCATTTAAAATCGAGAAGTCAGGAGAAGGACTAATTGAATGGTATGGGAATGGGAAGGAAGGACAAAAGTTCTGCTTGTGCTATATTAATAATGAAACTGCTAGGGCCTGGGATTTAGCTCAGTGGTTTTGTTGCCTGCTGCACAAGCACAAGGACCCGAGTTCGATCCCAGGTACCAAAAAAAAAAAAAAAAAAAATGAAACTACTATTAGACTTTCCTTTTTATTGGTAATACTTGTAGTGGATAATACTTATGTTCATTTTGGGAACTGATACATATATATCGTGTCTTGATAAATTTTTATTCATTTCTCCCCCACCCTCCTTATTTCCCCTGAGTCCCTTTCCCATATCCAAAATGTCTACCTCCCTGTTTCTTACTATCTCTCCTTTATTTTACTCTTTAGCCTATTTGGGTTTCTCATGTAAGAGACACCAAGTGATACCTAACTTTCTGCATTTGACTTATTGCACTTAGCATTATGATCTCAAGATCCATCCATTTTCCTGCAAATGACATGAATTTCTACAGGCGTTATCAGCTAAGCAGTAGGATAAAGCAGTCTGGAGCTATGTTAGCTTTCCATGACTGTAGCAATATACCTGGGATAATCCACGTATGAAGTGAAAAGGCTTACTTGGATCACGGTTTCAGAGATTTTAGTCCACGATCAGATAGTCCCATAGCGTTGGGCCTGTCATGGGACAATACAAGATGGTGGGAGGACATGGTAGAGCAAACACACTCATGGCCCAGAGGTAAGAGAAAAAGAAAAAGATCAGGGCCCTGCAGTCTCTTCAAGAACACACCACTGTGATCTAAGAATGTCTGACTAGACCCTGTTTCTTAAAGTTCCCACCAACTCTCAGTACCTAGCACCACCCTGGGACCAGACCTTTAAAACATGGGTCTTTGAAGTACAATACTGAAATTGTAGCAAAAACTCTGAAGAGGTGGTGTATATTTTGATCCAATTGAGATTAGAATTAAGAGTTTACTAACTGGATAGCTAGTGTATAATAATATAAACCATTTCAGACTAGAACAATTTTGAGGGCTAAATGTTGCTACTCATTGTTATCTAAGGATAACTGGCAAAAATACAGAACTGGGTTGTCAACTACTGATGCAAAATGGGGAGAAAAATTGTTGGACATCTTTGAAAGGAAATGCTCATAGTGGTGAGTAGGAAATCTAATGAAGAAAATGAAGCAAAAAATCATGACAATTTAAGGTGATGGAAACAATGGATTTGAAATCTGATCAGTTTAAAAAGTATTAGACCTTAGTCACTTTCTCTCTGTGGAGACAAAATACCTAACACTCACAACTTACAGGAGGAGAGGTTTAACTTGGCTCAAGGTTTCAGAAGTTTCCATTCATGTTCACCAGGATTAAACTGGGCAGAAGAAAGCTGCTCACATCATGGTATTCAGGAAGCAGAGAGACAACGGAGGAGCCAGGGATGAAAATAGATCCTTCCATTCCACACCTCCAACGACCTGCTTATCTCTATCTATAATGAACATTTTTCATTTGGTAACAGATGAGGAGCACAGGGAAATGAGGGGAAATGATGGAAAGACAGAGAAACTGAAGATTTATGTCTATCCAAAAACCTGCACATAGATATTTATAGTAGCTTTAGTCAAAATGTCAAACTTGGAAGCAACCAAAATGTATTTCAATAGAATGGATACATAGGATAAATACTTGCAGACAATGACGTATTTCTGAGTGACAAAAAGAAATGTTCTATGAAACTATGAAAATACAGGCAGGAAACTTAAATGCATATTACTAAATGAAAGAAGCCATCTAAAAATGCATACTGTATGATTCCAACATTATATTTTGGAAAAGGCGAAACTATGGAGAAAATAAAAAGATTGTGGCCTCCAGGAGACAGGCAGAAGGGAGGGATGGTTAGACAAAGCACAAAGTGGTTTTAGGGCATTAAAACTACTGCATACAGTATTGCAGTGGTGGGCACATATTGTTATGCATATGTCAAAATTCTTAGTATGCACAAAAGCAGCAGTGACCCGTAGTGTACACTGCGGACTTTGGATAATCATGTGTCAATGTACAGGGAGGCTGATCGATTATAAGAGATATACCACTGTGCTCCAGGATGTTGATAGTGGGGAGGATGCACTTATGTGAGGACACAGAGTATATGAGGACTTGGAAAACTCTCTATATACACAATTTTGCATTGAACTTAAAACTGCTCTAAAAAACTAAAGACTATTAAAAAAAAGAGAGAGAGAGAGAGAGCCTATGATTTTGTCCCCACTGCTGCACTGACCCAGCAATGAAAAGGTGAGTGAGTCTGGGAGTTGCTCCAAAGCCCAGGTACTGAGGTAAGGGAGCAACTGGCTCCTGCTACCTGCCACCAGCTGTCAGAGAGCCTGTCAATCAGTTAGCTTCCTGCTGTACAGAAAGTGAGCAACACAGCTGCCAGCTCTGGAGTCGGTAAACACGTACCTACCTTACATTGCACCCCTCTTCTGATAAGCCTGCCATATCGACTCTCCACTTACATGCAGATTTCTTTTTTCTTATTTCTATGCCTTTCTGTAGATAATTTTTGTTTGTGGGTTTTTTTCCTGGTTCTCAGATTTTATTTTCCTTAGAAAGTGGACCAAACGTAGAAATCAAGAGAGGTCCTTAGAATTATTTCAAACATTAATTTCAAAAACACTGCATTGCTCCATACCCCAGATAATAAAGTGGGTTTTTTTTCCCCCACAGGGGCACATGTTGACAATTCTGCACTTGCTGTTTCTGTGCCCTGGAACTGAGTAATAAAGGAGTTGGATGGCAGAGAGTAGAAGCCATGTGTCCTACCATTGCAGAGGGGGCTTATAAATAGTCAAGAGAAGGAGGCTAGAATGGTCCATATGGTGGTGGGTTAGATTTGGAGACTTCAGTATGAGCTCATGTTTAGCTTAGTATGAAGAGTATTACTTATATAAATATACATGAAAATATGCATAAATATAGTTTATTATAAACACATCTATTTATTTGCTCTGTCAGTTGAGGTGGCCTAAAAGCAACAGTATAACTGGCACCTAGATCTTTGTTTCTAATGGCATCCTCCAATCAAAGGAACCAGGCCTAGTTGACCAAATGGCTGGTACAAGAATTGAAACTGGAAATATACTAGATGAGCCTCAAGTATCTTGTACTATCAAAGAGTAAAGAAATGTTAACATGTATACAAAACCCTTTTATAGTAAAGGTGTGCCAAGATAAACAAAGCCAACTGAAGGAGCTCTCAGTGGCCAAAACTGAAACAATCAGAGGAAAAAAATGAGTAGTAAATTCAACCCAAAGTATAAAATAAGTACTATGAGTTTATACTGATTTAAGTGACTACTTCAATAAAGAAATAGGGAGATGAGACAAATCTCTCCTGAAAAATGATTACATAAGATTTTTTTTTTCTTTTGCAGAGCTGGGGATTAAATTCAGGCTCTCACCATGCTAGGCAAGTTCTCTAGTCCATGAGAATAGTTCCAAATAAATTATTTATCCTAAATGATGGCCAGAAACTCCTCATTAGTAAGTGTGACTGGCATAATGACTTCCATCTAAATGGCACAGTAAGGAAGGAGGGGGAAATGAGTAATGCTGCTATGGAGAAACTGCACAAATGCCACTAACATCAAAAGTGATAAGTCATTTCAATAGTATGTATATTTGCTGGGATGTGATGAAAATAGCCCTTTACTTCTATGCCCTTCCTCTACTGAGAAAAACATCAGCCAGGTCCCAATTCAGGTACAATCTACAAAATACATGACCAGCAGTCTGCAAAACTGTCAAGGTCATCACAATGTCATCACAAGGTCATCACAATACCTGACCAATAGTCCATAAAACTGTCAAGGTCATTTTAAGTCTAAGAAACTATAGCAGCCAAGTGAAACCTCAGAGAGCCATGATTTATGAATGTGCCATCCTTCTAAGATTTTGGAGGAGTGAAAACACAAAATTATGGAAAGTGTGGATTGTACTTGATATCAGTGTATCGATATTTATTTATTAATGTTACAAATTTACCTTAGTAATATTACAGGTTGCCAAGAGGAGAACCTGGATTCTAGGTTTGTGGGAATGCACTGTATTGTCTTTACAATATTTCTGTAAGCATCAAACTGTTTAAAAATAAGAGTTTGCTTGAAAAACATAGCATTTTCTTGCTTGAGGGAAAATTACATATAAAGGAATGCGCCCTAACTTATACCTGTAATGTTCTTGCAGAAAGAGAAAGAGTTACTTAGAAGTGACTTTGAAAAAGTGTGGTTTTAAGAGACAAGTAAATGAATGAGAATTGCTACTTAGAAAATAAAGAGAGGTTTGTGTTTTAAGTGTTTAGACACACGATAATGGCAATCTTTAAAATGAAGGGAAGATTCTCAAGAGAACAGGAATATAAACCAATGAGAAAGCATTATATGAGTAAACTTTAGACTTCCCTCTAGGAAAGAACTCTCTTTGGATAAAGAACTATGTTTCCAAGTCCATCTGTGCAGAATTTTAAGAAAGTCCATTTGCCCACATTAGTAGCAGATTTTCACCAAGTAGTGATGATGAAAGTGATGTCTCAGAGAATATGTCCCAAACAATGGCTTGGGAAATGCAGAACAATGGACAGCAAAACCAATCAGAATTAGGTGACCGTGCAGATAAGCAACACAGTTATGCAGCAAAGAGGATGAGTGTATTAGTACACACAATCTCAGATGGGGAAGTCTAATATCTGGGAACACATAGAGGAAGGAGAGCTATTGAAGTTCTAGACCCAACCTGAAATTAAGACCTTGGGATCTTAAGTTTCATCTGTGTCCATCATTTGTTGTTATATCTTACCAGCTCTGAAACTTTTGACAAGTTACAGTAATTCTGCCCTTTACTTCACCACTTGAAAAATGGGTATAATAAGAGTGCATACCTCAAAAGGCTGTTGTGAATATTAAACGATGTATAGTTTTAAGTGCTGTAATAGTGTTTTCTTTGTAAGCATACTTAATAAAATGGAGCTGCTATTATTATAATTATATTTCTGCTCATAAGATCTCAAAAGATGCCTGTGGGGGCCAACAGTCAAGGAGGAAGTACTAAGATATTTTCTGGCACAAACTAGAAACAGTATTTCCTTTTTTCTTTATGTGAATGGACATTCAACACTAATTATCATATCACTAATTATCATAAATTGCTTGAATTTTTAACTTTTAAACTCATGATGGTAGCCATTCAAAGTTGCACTGAGTTATGTATTCTTTTTCCATCAAATCAGGGGAAAGGGAAGAAGGGAAAGGAAAAATTATGAGAAAGAAAAAAAAATGGAAACAAAGTCTATGTAAATAGGGAAGGGTGGTGGGGGTGAAGGGCCCATAGGTAATGGGGGAAAAAATAAGAACTAAGATACATCATGTTCAGGTACAAACACCCAATGATAAATGTAAATGTACTGTATAAAATGTACCAATTAATATATAAATAAAAAAATTGTTTGATGTACAATACACATACATTTTATATTTCCAAATGGGAAATAATTTCTCTTTCACTGAAGAAAAAAGTAGTATCCAGTAAAATATTTTCATTTGTTTTATTCTGCTTCTAGGTTTAATGAGTCTTGAAGAAATAATAAAATGAAAATAATCATATTTTCAAATCGTAATTTGTATTATTTGCGAAACTCTCCTCTGGGACAGAGAAACAGAAAGGTGCATTTTGAAGTTACAAAGCTAAAGTTTAAGATTTTAATCTGCTTCTAGCCTAGTAGGTATGTCTCCTAGTCTGGATTCTCCTGAAAGCAGACTAAAGTTACATCTTATGCAAGATAGTTGAGGGAGTTTGATAGACAATGTGATGGCAAGGAGCAAGAACAAAAGGCAGGAGGAAAAAAATTAGAAAGAAGGAAAGGGTATATGAAATATATTATCAACTTGACTATTAAAAAGAGGGGCTAAAATTCTACCCTATGAGAACTTCACAGTAATGTTATGAAATGGGTCTCAAAAAAAAAAAAAAAAGAATGAAACATGTATCTCCTGGCACCCACACCTGTACGTGTCAAGTTCCCTGCACTTATGGCCTGCACAGGCATGAGTGCTAGGCAGGTCACAAGAGGTGCTTCATATGTGGGCATCAGAGAAGTCTTAGGTTAAGACAAGAAGTGTAAGGTGTGTAACAGGGCTTTGCCTATTATATCTGTGTAAATCTGGTGAAATCAGCATGGGGATGGTCAAAGCAATGAGTGAAATGTAGTAATGGATTAAAGATGGTAGATATACTGTATAAAGTCACTGAGGCGCTTAACTTCCCCAGGGGTCAGTTTTCTCATGTATTAAATACAGCTTAATTTAACCCAGCAATTAAACATGGAAACCCATTGTTCCACCAGCAGTTGTTACAGTTGTTAGACCAAAATCATGGAGAGAATTGAGTTCGTGAACTGAAGTACCACTGTAGTTGAACAAAATCTAGATTTGCAATCATAGATTCCATTTGTGTCAAAAGAAATCTTATGGAAGCCTTTTAAACAATTAGATAAAAGTATAGCTGCATAAACTGGCAGTTCCAAACCTACATATAAGGGAACCTAAGACCCTAGAACTCAGAGAAGCTCAATTTAGATACACCGAACCAGGTGCCCACTGAGTTCATTTCATGCTCTGCGTTATGCAATGCCATGTGACCCAGAAGGACTGGTTCCTAAAGAGATGGCATAGGCCATAGATACTGACACACCTTCCTTATCATTTAACTTGGGTATTTCAGAGAGGCAACTCAAACTTAAATTATGATCTGTCAAAAAATATCTCTTGAATCATATTCACATAATATTATCCTTGAACTTGAGTATCAATGAGCAGAAAAACTTCTTAAGAGCATGTGAAGCAAACTACCAAAAAGTGGTAGAATATATTTGCAATACATGTGTTTAACTCAGGAATATGTTTGAAAAGTCAATAGAAGAGATAAGAAAACTTATAGGCAAAAAGAACTGAGATGTTACAAAGAACATATGAAAATGGCCAATTATAAAAGATGTTCAGTTTCATTACTAAAGCAAAGAAGAGCAAATTAAAACCAAAATGTGGTATAACTTCACACCACCAGAAAAATAAAAATGAAAACAGAATGAGAATGCCAAATGTTGATGAAGTAGCAGTACACTTAGAATTTCCACATTCCATAGTTGACAGTATAAATTAAAACAACCACACAGGAAAAGTATTCAGAAATATCTTCAAAGGCTTGCGCTATACATGTCTTGAGATGCAGCAATTCCACTTTGACACACATTCTAGTGAAATGTATGAATGTGGTCACCAAAAGGACATGAATGGTCATAGCAATACCACCCTTTACAGCAGCAAACTAGAAACATCCAAAATGTTTGTGGCGTTTAGAATGGACAAGTCAAAAATGAAATTTTGATATTGACATTACATAATTTTGTAAATCAATGAGAATAAGAAAACTACAACTAGACACAACAATGTGGATGAACCTTAGAAATGTAATACTGGGCCACACTTGAAAGAGTACATGTTATATTGTGCTATTATGATGTTAGTCTTGACTGTAAACTTGATTATTTTGAGAGATGCCTAGGAGATTAGTAAAATGCGTGTCAGGTAGGTCTAAATGGGTCATGAGGGCATCACTTTGGGTACTTTACCTGTCCCTTGTTAATTTTCTCTGATTGTTCCCCTGTGCTGTTTCCAGGCTGCCATGGGGTGAGCAGCTTTCCTCTGTGGTGGTCTTCTGTCATGATGTCCCCATGTTGAAGTCAGCTGACCATGACTAAAGCCTCCAAAACCGTAAGCCAAAATAAACCTTAGCTTCTTTAAGTTGGGCATGACAAATGTTTTTCCCAGCAACAGAAATCTAACCAATACATTCATCTAGATAAAGTTTTAAAACAGGAAACATTAACATATACTATTAGAAATCAAGGTAATGGTTACCCTTATAAAGGTAATGTGAGCAATGGGGTATGAGGAGACTTCTGCAGCACTAGTGATATCCCGTCTTTTCATTTGTGCACTGGTCACATGTATGTACTCACTTTATGAAAGCCAATGGAACTGTACATTTGTGATAAACTTAGTAAAATTTATAAGCACAGTGCACATATGCAGGCATACATGACCACACATATACTCATACAGAACTCAACTGTCTGAGAGAAAGATCCTTTTCCTCAGCTAAGTACAAGCCTTAAAATCACTGAAAAACTTGACTTGACTCTTTCTCAAATTGAAGATCTGCCTGGAAAAAATTTACATAATAGATTGAGAAATATAAATTTGATGGTTTGCAATAAGAAAGTATCTTTTTATTTATGAATATAGGTAATTCACTCAGTCATTGTAATCAATAAGTATTGGTCTAATGAGCCTGTTTGTCACTAGACGTTATAACTAGGAATTTAGGATGATTAAAAATAAAACAAGCAAAGAGTTTTGTCTTCAGCGAGCTTACAGATTTATTGGGAAGCTAAGAAATTCATGCTATGAAGTAGAAAGCACTCAATACCATAAATGAAGTACAATAGATATTGCAAGAGTTTAGAAGTAGAAGAAGTCACTCATGTCTAAGAGACTATGACGTTTTGTTGGTTGAAGGAGCATTTTGAGTTATGCTTTTGCAGTGTAGTTTAAACATATAGAGACGGTGGGTAGGACCAACCAAGGGCCATATGGAGACAGGAAGACAGGAAAATAGGACAACCACAGAGCTTCAGAGTGAGTAGATTCATTCATCTAATATGCATAGATCCATTTATTTATTAGTTAGTTTGAGAGAGGTTTATTAAGTCCTCCTATGGGCCAGGACTGGAAATACAACCGTGAATATATTTTCTGTTCTCTTTGCTTGGGTACATTTTAAAGCTTAAGGGAAGTAAACAAGTAAATGAGTCATTAGTTATGATGGGGGATGGGTTTGTGAGAGCTAGGAACAGGGCTGGCCAATCCCATTGTGGGTTCCCAGAAAGACTCCCAGAAGAAAAGTCGCACCATGCTAGCTAAGAACTGAATAGTGAATCTTTGCTGTTAGGCTGCCAGGCAGAGAAATTTGAACAGTATGAAACAAATTATTCTGTTTACATTGAAATTTGAAAAAAGAAATCACATAATCCAAATGGTTTTCAATTGTTTTCCTCTTCCTATTACATTGGATGAATGTAAGGGAGGAATAAAGAGCAAGGGAGACCAGTTATCAAATGCAGGTGAGAAATATTAAGGATCTGAGCAAGTTCTGTTAGAAAAATTTAGTGACAGATGCTTGAGGTGTTGAGGTTAGCTGGCTTTACTTTGGATAAGTAAATGAAAAAGAATGCCATGACTGTGTGTGCTAGTTAGCTTCTGTCATTTGCAAAGAGAAAACTCAAGGGAGTTATATTCCCAGTCCTAGCCCATAGAAGGAGAAATGAATGGTTCTAGACACAGTAAGTAAATAAAGGCCTCTACTCACTCTGAACCCCTGTGGTTCTGGACAAAATGACTCATTGTCCCAGTACACTCACTTCCATGACTTGATATAGTCCTTAGTTGATCCTACCTACAGCCTCGATATGGGTACATTAGCTCACACTGACAGAAGCATAGCTCACAATGCTCCTTCCATCCAGAAACCATTTCTGAGTCTCTGGGTTATGAATGACCTGTGACACTTCTAAATGCTTGCATCTTTGGTATAGATAGGATATGGGTGAGGTGGCAGCTGCACAGGAGAAGAAAAATGGTGACAGCAGCTTTGCAGGTACTGACTTCAAGAAGGACAACTTGATCAGGTGTTTTAGACAGATTGAGTGTTAAGAGTTTGGGAGAGTATACTGGAGTTCAAAATATAAATTTAGGAGTCTTGCACCAAATGGAAATATTTATCAAATCCTTGAAACCAGATGAGATTGTCAAATTACATTATACATAGAGAGAAATAAGAAAAGAAAATGTTGGTGGCCTCTCTAAAGGGAGACCCGAGACCCCGGAGAGCACCGACCTTTAAAGAAAGAAAAGGAGACAGCCTGGGGGATCAACAGCAGTTTATTTCTCCGACACTGTTCGACAATCACAAAGGAAAGAAGTAAGGCTTTTATACATGTAGGAAAGCAGCTTAGTTATTTTAGCTATCGTCTTTCTGATTTTAACTTCTGGTGACAAGTAACTTTAAGTGACTCATAAAAGCTACAGGTGAATTTACAAGTCCCCCATTTCCATTCGCTAATCCCATACATCAAAGAGCTCACCGCAGCCCTCTTCTTATCAGATGGTATCAAGAGAGCAGGGCGACTTCAGCTGAAATCAAGCCCACCGGCCCACCACTTACATCACAGATGTGCATAGTGAGTTGTATCTCTCTCACCACCTGTAGAGTCATTGGGTAGTGGTCCTCTGATCCTGGGCAATGGTAAATAAGAAAACTAGGAAAACCTGTTTTTCTCCCGTGAAACTTTTACAATGTCTCTTAAAGTTTCCTGGAGTTCTTTTAACAAACAGAGTTGTGGAATTTCCCAGAAACTGCTTAATTTTCTCAGTTAACAAACTTCTTGTGATCAATTCTTATAACTAGATAGCTAAATTCTACAATTTCCCACAAGAAAACAGAAGAAATTGGAGGTGAGGTGGGGCAACATTCAGAAGGTGTGGGAGAGAAGGTAGGTATGACAGAGGAGGAAAGAGAGATAGGAAAAAAGTGCCAGAAAGTCATGAGAGTAAATTTTCAGAAAGAGAAAGGAATAGTCTACAGTGTCAGTATGACAGGAGGTTCATAATTTTCAAGGGTTCCTTAAAAAAAAGGCTGTTATACATATATTGCGGTGAGTCAGGCAATGTGTGAAAATAAAAGACAGAATTGCTAACATGATATGTGATATTTCCCCCAAAGTCAGCCTCTTGTATATTGAGATAACTGATATTTTAAGTCAACTGGTATGAGCATATTTTCCCAAAAGTCACGATTTCAAGAGACACACGCAAACCATTTACAAATAATCATTGGGGAGCAAAGACATCGCAGTTTTGCCTTAGAATGCTTATATACAACAGCTTACTTTATTGACAGTTTAAACCCAAAAGGCCATAAGCAATGTAAAAGCAAAATGTCCATAACTTAAAAAGAAAAAAACAAGCTTATGACTGCACAAAATGAATCTTAGAGACAGGTGTTAAAGACCAGCAAAGCCATGTGGATGCCAAAGTTTTAAGCAATTATTCATCTCAAGCACATGAGATGAAATGCCCCTCTGAGGGCAGAAATCTCTCTTTAAGAAAAAACACTTGTATTAAAATCTTGGATATGCTGTCATATATTAATGGCCAAGTGCCTCCAGATCTGTCATTTCTCCTTCCAGACAGATGCACATTCATTACCAGAAGCTTTCTTAAGGAATATGCTCATATATCCCATTTGTGCTGCTCTCCTGGTGTGATTATCAGGAGCATCTCCTTGCACTTTCAAACATGTCCCCGAGAGGATGTTAAATCCTATGTTCACTCTACACCTAGGTCTCTCATACACTTACCAGAGAATAATGATTCAGTGTAAGGACTCTGGTCTCAGGTGAACCAGATTTTGAAGTCAGATTCCATTATATTTTGTATCTAATTTTTGACAAACTGTGCTACTGGGCAAGTTTTGTCCTCCCTCTATCTCAGTCTCCTCAAACAATAAAGGAGAATAAATACAGAACTTATCAAGCAGGATGATTATAGTAAGATGTGCACAAAGAATTGAGCACATTGCCAGGAACATACAGAAATACCAAATAATTGTTACTAGTTATCACACTCATTGTCATTCGTGCCATGTCCTGTCTAGAGTAGCACCACAGAGTGGGGTTAATGTGAGCTATGATGACTTTTGAAGTTAATGATCTCCTCATTTCTAGAGGAGTGTCCATTTTTCAGTACCAGGACTCCACTCTGAGTAGCATCTTCCCTGGTGTTAGGTGCAGGAGAGAGGCCCTAAATGGTCTTTTTCCCACGTGGGGTCACCCTTGATCTTACTGTAGGCTCATGGTAATCAGCAATCACTCCTGGACCCAGTCAGAAGAGAGGACAGAAACAGAAGTGACACACTCAACAAGCCACACAACCAACACTATATACACTTATAAAGCACACTGTTATCTTCACATGTATTATGTGTATAACAATATGAGTCTTGAAACAATAGTCTGTTTTTACTTTTAGTTCTGAAATTCTATTTTATTATCTGAAATATAAATCTAATTCTCTTCATGCTACCTCTTCAGGGGGTGCAATCATTCAGACACCCAAATACTGAACCAAATTAATGTATCTACCTTTGCACAGATTCTGAACTCACAAAACAAAACAAAATCCTCTTTTGCCTTATGTAAAATTCCACTGGTGGTTTGTGCCACAAATCTGGGTCTCAAAATTTGTTTGCAATCAATGCAATATGTGATGCAATAATACTGTAACTCCTCTTGCTTTCTTAAGACTTTTTCTGCATATAGTCTTATTACAAATTCTCTTTAGTTGATAAAAATTAGATCAATACAATCACACTTAAGGAAAAGTGTTGCTTCAGCATCAACAATCATTAACCTTTGGCCTGATTTTTAGAAACCTGTAGGATTTCTCTGTGTATCTGCACATCACTGAGTGTGGTTTTGAAGCTCTATATGTCTGTGTTTTTAGTTTCTACTATATGTCATCCACATAGATGATGATGTTCCTGGGTGTTTGTGTTTGCCTCTGAGAAGGGCACTGAGATGTTTTCTTATTAAGTCTGTTGCTGATTGGTTTCACCTGGGGGTCAATCAGAAAACCCCTGTGTATTAGTCCACTTTTTGTTGATGAGACAAAATATTTGGCACATGCAGTTTAAAGGATGAGAGGCTTATTTTGGTTTGTGGTTTCAGAGGTTCAGTCCATGATCAGCAGGTTCTAAGGCAGGAACATCATGGAGAGAATGTCTGGTGGAGGAAAGCTGCTCAACTTCCCAGGAAGCAGAGAGAAGGAGAAGAGCCAGGGAGGAAAGGACAAGGCTAAGAAACAGTTCCCAAGTCATGCCCACATGACCCACCCAGTTATACCCAGAAGTGTGTTTTACTAATCTTCTAGGAATCTCTCAGGACAGTTGAGTTGGCAATCAAAGTGATGATACAACTCCATAAAAGACTGCCTGAGATTGTCCACCTGCAGCAAAAAGTGCAGAATTTCCCCCAGATATTTCTATTCTGTGTAGGGAATTGATTACAGGCCCATTCTGTCACCAAGAGAGAACTGAGCCAGAACTTTAGGTTTGCAACTGACTAGTTGGATACCCTCATGTATGCACCTTAACTTTCTCAACTGTAAAACTGAGATCATATCTATCAGAAGCCACTATATGAGCCTACAATAAAGGTTACGGGAGATAATAAAAACATTTAGTCCATGTCTGGAACACAGTGTTTATTACATACTGGCCATTACTCAATATTAATTTGTCATATATCTGAGGTATTTCATAAGATTAGAGTTGCAGTCAAGGCTGAGACCCTACATCATGGTATACTGTTTTTCTCCATCAGCCAGACTGGGTGGAGAGTACAGTACAGACTGTCTTCAGGCAACTGCTGCCTGTGCCTTTGAAAAACATCATTGCTGTGAAGATAGTAAGTGGGGAAGGAGCTGATGACAAGTCAGTGGGCTGGAAATGAAGGGGTAAGAGAATGCATTCATGGACACACAGGTTTCAAAATCTCTCAGCATATCTATGAGACTTACTTGGAACCAGTGCCATCTGTTGCTGGATGTCTGTGACAGAAATGTGTCCATGAATTTGGACTCTGCTTTTTCCCCCCTTCAGCTGTGCAATGTAGCCAGATGTTTATGTGTTTCCGACGTAACCACATCCATCAAGTTCTTTGCTGGGCTAGATCATTCATGCTTGTGTAACTTCATTTCTCCAGCAGTGAGACTAGTGGGCTTGTTTATCCACTTTGTTTTCCTTGACTATTTTTTTCTCATGTAGCTTCAAATTAAATTAAAAGCCAGCACTGTCACTAATTAACTAAGGGTGGCACATTTGTAAACCTGGATTTGCCTGGTTGCCAGTTGAGAAAAATCCCCCTGCACTCTGCCAAAATCATGTTTACCAGGCACCTTTGGTGTCTTGGCAGTGCTGCTTGGATTTTGTCAGAACATAATGTCGCTGTATGAAAGATGTCCTTCGGAGATATGAGCTGACTTGTGTTGTTCCCAGACCTAAATATGCTGTGAACTAATTAACGTCAGGGTGAGAGTGACACTCAAATATTGTTACCTTCAGAATAACAGTGCGCACACATCTCTGTGCATGAGTTTCTGTCTCCTAAAAAGTGAATGATGATGTTGTTACACAAGAAGAGAAAATATTGGAGAGCTAAAGCCCTGGCACTCGGGTAACCAGCATTCTCTCATCCCAATTTCTAACAAGTTTGAGAATTCTAGGGTAGAAGACTTATTATCAAAGATGTGTGTTGTAAATGTTATGCAGCTGGGCATGAAAGAGGAAGATGTGACATTTGGAAGCAAATGCTACATCAAGAAACTTCAGTTAAGGGAGTAACTTGAATGCATGCTAGAAAGAAGGTATTTCTTGCTTTTTCTCCTGCCTTCTTGGGCCATTTGAATTCAGAGACTCCAGACCTCAGACAACCTTTGTGCTTATGATTCCCTGAAGTTGATATGCTCTGGGATGTAGGCTCCAAAAACAGTGCTCATTCCCTCTGATCTTGCTGTGAAATGATGCTGACAATGAGAATCTGACATTACAAATGCCCAAAGGAAGGAAGGTTGAAGAAGAGAACAGAGAACATTTTTAAAGAAATTGCTTACTTTTACATATCCCAAAGGAAATATTCATTTTTTTTTCCTTTAAGAATTGCATTTTAGTCCAGAAACACTTTGAGCAAAAGGCTACTTTTTTTTTTTTTTTTTTTTTTTGCAGTACCTGGGACCGAACTCAGGACCTTGTGCTTGCAAGGCAGGCACAGTGTCACTGAACTAAATCCCTGTCTCCCAACACACTTTTATACCAAGAGGATAAATCATGCAATGGGTAAAAACAAATAACATTCAGGTTTTATTTTGTAAATTTCAAACTTTTGAGATCCCTTGGAATATTATTGAGGACCTCAAAATCATAAAGACTACATTTCTAGAAGTGTTCTAAAATCTAGTCTTTCCCATCTTACATCCCCCTGCTCCTCATCAAAAATCTCTCTCTCTCTCTCTCTCTCTCTCTCTCTCTCTCTCTCCCTCCCTCCCCCACCCCCTCACTCTTTATGTTACAGAACAACTTACCTTTTTTTCCTTGGAGCCAGTCAATGATAAGAACCTCTGCTTTTTTCTTAAGATTTTATGTTATATTCCCACCAAAAATAGTTCCTAGCTTAAAGGGAATTCTGCAACTATCTGTAAAAATTGTTACATTCTCTTTTACTTTCTCCCATATAGGCAGAACTCCCAGTTCCTATTTCATTGTCAGGCTCAGTATTTTCAATGTGTCTGTTGGAAAACTCACTAGAATACTTACTTGAAAATAATTATCTAAGTCTTTGTCTCTTTGCCAATCTATCTCTATTATAAGGCTGTGAATTCTTTGCAAGAGAAAGATGTTTAGTTAATAAATGCGAACTGGATGAATGGACCTATAATGTATCAAATCTACACACATAACTCTCCCATACTGACTGCTTCTGTTTTATGTTTTATCTTCCTGGTCCATCACACAGTCACTGAGGATACACATTTAAGCTGAGCAGCATCTTAGAGTATTTTCTCTTTTTTGGTCTAATTTATGTGAAATCCATGAGAGTTCAGCTAGTCTTTAGAGAGAGAGAAAAAATGCATAATCACATGCCATTAGGATAGAGAACTACCAAGCAATTGTGGGTAAAATATTTGACAAACTAGTATTTTTAAGTGGAAAGAAAAGTTATGACCTTTGTAACCTTTCTGATTCTCAGTGTAAGATTTGGTGAAATGAGCTTTATCTGTGCAGTGGGGCAATATCAATATCAATAGCATATTTCAGGAAATTGTCAGAACCCTAAAAGAAGTCTTCACAACTCAGATCTATTTAACACTTAAGAAGGCTTCTTCATGCTAAAAATTAGAGCTAAACATTGCAGACCCCTCTCTTGGCAGAATTCTCACCCCTCATGACACACAGGGACTCAATGTACTCTCTTTTAATCACGGAGTTTATTTCTGGACTGTTGTTAATGATTCCCTAAATTCTTTAGGGTCCATGGCAAAGCAAGCCTGCTGGAGATTTTAGCACATTCTCAACTTGAGAATGCAAAGGAGACTGGAAACTACGGCTTTCAGCTGGAGATCAGAACAATCAGCAGTGAAAAGTATATTAAAGGCCCTTTCCCACATCTTTATGCAATATAAGTTACTTTTGCCCATAAACTTTATATTTTCCTAATGATCAGTGAGAAAACAATTCTATAAAACAAAAACAAAGTGTGATAAGCTACAGATATAAAAATCACATCTTCTAAAGGGACCATGGTGTAATTTAGGGTATATGAACAGGATTGAAAATTAAGAGGTATCTCTTTCTCTTAGACTTTTTTAGTTGTTGTTCTTGACAAGTTGTACGAACTTGGACAAGCTGAATTTCTTTGAATTTCAACCTCCTACTTTACAACATGTGACTTTATCATTTTTGAGTTATCTGGTTTTCTCTCCATCTTTGACAAAGTCTTTCTTTTTGGTCTGGCACTTCATTTTCACCTTTGAATTGTATAGTTTTCTAAAACCATATAATCTTTGCTTTCCCACTCATAAAGCAGTGCATACTTTAGCTTTGTCTTTTGCATACATAGGTTCTTAAAATTACACTGAATTTTACTTTGTTTGGAAACTTTACTGCTAGTGAAGTGGTTAGGAGATACTTATATGGCTATTAATGTATATTATTTACTTTTCCTGTGTACTAAGGGAAGTGCATTATTAGAAAGCTAGGGCCAGAGCCTCTTATAATTTGTAGTATGTGTTTGTTATATATAATAGTTGATCCGTCTTGGGGAATTGGTACATGCACATATGAAATCTTAATCATTTTAATTCTCTTTCTCTTCTCCTCCCTCCACTTTCCTCCCATCCTCAAATGCCCATCAGATCTCCACAACGTCCACCTCCCTGTTTTCTCTAAATTGTTTTTTACTTTGCAGAGGCTTTTACTTTCCATTTTCTAAGGCTAAGAACTATTAAAGTGGAATTTTAGTCATAAAATTTCTTAGAAATTAAATTTTCATTTCCTTATGAACAGACCTATGAATGTCCTTTTATTAAATCTCATTTTTGTTCTTCTCTGACGACTCCAGTTTACCACTTGCTAAGCTAGAGGAGCAGGATTCCAGAGATCTTCTGTAGTGAGAAATTTGATTACAGTAAATTTACAATGGCTTCATTAAAATCTAATCCATCTTTAGGAAATTGAAATCTTCGCCAGGTACATATTAAATTATAGTGATGAAAACATTCTTATGTTTGGCAATCAACTTATTCACTCTTTTTCACTTGTTCGAAGAATTCCTGTCACAGCTCTATTCCCACAGAATTAGGTTTATTATGGCTCTTCCCTTTCTCATCTCTCATTCTTATCAGCTTTATATTTCCTTACTTAGAAATTTCAAGATAACATTTAAAGATGCCCCATGTGATATTATTTCCATTCTTTTTTAGGAAATTCTTTCAAGGTGGCTCTGTCTGTATGTTAGGATGGACCAAGGATAAAATAAGGGCAGTGGGACAAGAGAAATCAAGAAAGAACATGAGAGTAATTCCATCTCCAGTACAGGTGACACAGCTGAATGAACTTAAGTTGGCAGAGTATTTGGACTGACTGAGAGGAGTTTCTCTTGGAAGATTAAGTACTAGAACTTTGAATCAGAAAATTACCTCAGCCCAAAGTTTTAGTTTTAGTTACAAACATACATTGCTTTCTTGTTGAGATGCTTCCATGTTCTCTCTCTCTCTCTCTCTCTCTCTCTCTCTCTCTCTCTCTCTCTCTCTGTCTCTCTCAATTCTGCTTTAATTTCATTTATGTGGCTGGTTCACAAGTCTACGCTAACCAAGAAAGGGCTGTTTCTAAGATAATGAATCAAAATAACATCAGAGCCACTTCAAACAATGTTTTTGAAATTCAAGTTCAGAACAAGTAGTTCAGACCACAAATACTCTTGGCTTCACACCTGCTTTCTTTCCCAACTACATCTTCAGTGACATTGTACAAAGCAACTGAAAGCAACTCCATTTCCATAGGTTACATTGACCTTGCACAGCAAAGATTAAAAAAGTAAAAGTAGAAGAATGAAAGGAAGAAAAAAAAGAAAAAAATCCAAGAAGGCTTGGTCTGGGCCTAAGAACCAAATGAGCATGAGATAAAAATCACAGTGGAAGTGAGTGTCATTGAAATAAAGTGACTTGTTTTATCGCAAGGCTATTTTCAGTTAAATCCACTCTAATTCTTATCTTTATTCATCCTACAGGTTATAGATAATGCATGACCGTATTAAAATTCTCTTCTTGGTTTGAATCTCCCTATCTCTGTTAGACAAACTAGGTTCTCGACAGCTTGATTGTATGTGTGTTGATTTTTAAAGGACAACAATGCAAAACCTTTAAAGTCAGAACCTCCTGATTACTTTAGGCAAAGCTGTGCAAACTACACTGATATTGCCCAGCAATTTCAGAGGGCAACAGTAAAAATGCTTAAATGATTTAGGCTGAGTAGGAGAAACAGAAGCAATAGGAGATTTGGGTTACTTTTCAGAAATTCCTTAGTGAAGTGCAATATACATGTACAAAAATGCAAAAATCTGGAACTAGTCAGTTTGATGCAGTTGTACAAAGTAAACACACACCTCTGACCATCAACCAAATTAAAAATAGACAATAAGAAGCACACTCAAAGATTCCAGGCCCTGCCCAGTCACAATCCTGTGAAAAGCAATGCCTCTTATCATGTCTATCACTATAGCTTAGCCAGTGTTTGAAATTTACATAAACAAAATTATATAACATGTATTGTTTATTCCTGGCTTCCTTCCCTTAGTAGTATTTTTGGAGAGATTCATTCATGCTATCATATGTGATAGTAGCTTGTTAATTCTCACTGATGGGTAGTTACTATTGTATGCATTCATAATATATTAAGTGCCCATTGATATTCGGCTGATAAATAGTACATGACCAACATTGCTTTGGTGCACACACATGTGGATCCTGTTGGGCATATACTTCTGGTTCAGGAGTGTGCATATTATACAAATTAGTAGACACCACCAAACTGTTTCTCTAGCAGCCATACCAATTTTCACACCCATCAGAAAGGTCCCAGGATTCTGTCTGCCTTACAGTCTCATGATCTCTTGATACAGTGTATATTATTTTAGCCAATTTAGCTGGAGTGTAGGGGCTTCACGTTTTATTTTTAATTAGAATTTCCTTGACACCTAATGAAGGTGGACACTTTTTCTATGTCTGCTGGCCTTTTGGCTTTGCTGCTTATTTGAGAAGTGCTTGTTAAAATCCTTGGGTTATTTTCTACTGACATGGCTTTTTATTATTGCTATGGGAAAGTGCTTTAGGTAGTGAGAACTAAAGTCTGATTATATGCACATTGCCAACATCTTCTCCCTCTCTGCAGCTTACCTTATCTCTCTCTGTGGTGTGTGTTTATGAACTTAAGTTTTCCATTGTGTTCAATTTAACAAATCCTTCCTTATGATTACTACTTTTTGATTCCTGTTTAAAAAATTATTCCCTCCTCAAATATATGTTAACCAATGATATGTATCTCATCTGACATCATTTATTGAAAATACAGTTCTTTCCCTCATTGAATTCTGTGACTGCTCATTATACCTTAGTTGACTGTATTTTTGTGGCTTTATTTCTAGATTTTCTATTCTGCTCTGCTGGTCTGTTTATCTATTATTAAACCAATATCATGCTGCCTTAATAATGAAGCCTTAGAAGAAATCCTGATAACTGGTAGTATTTAGCTCTCCAACTCTGTTTTTTCTCAAGATAGTCTGCAATTTGCATATACATAATTTTAATAATATATATATTATTAAGTTTGACCATCCTTGCTTCTCCCCTCTCCATTACAATAACAGTAGCAATAGCAAAATTACTGAGATCTTGGTAGGAATTGCAGTTACCTTACAGATCATTTTGGGAAGACTAAAATACCTTGATGTTACATGTCATAATGAATTTGGAGTAGGCACCAGTCAACTCATGACATTGTGATTGATCTCTCTATATGTGCTACTGTTTACACCATGGCTATATTTAATCATAGACCATTTAGCAATATCGAAGATGTTGATGTGAATACTATTACTGCACACATTGGCTTTTGCCACCCACCCATCTGATTATAGCTGTTGTGGAAATGAAAATGAATAACCTTAAATACTTTGACAATGATAAGATTTGAGTTACCCCTCACTGGTAAGCAGGCTGACCGTAGCATTTGGAAACAAGAAGATACTGAGGCCGAAGCAAGATGTAACTCTTAAAATGTATACTGTATAATCCATTTCTGATTCAGATTATTTAAAAAATAATTTCAAAACAAAATACTGAATCTTCAATCTATAAACATGGAATGTGGTTTTATTTATGTATAAATTCTTTAATTTTTCCAAATACTGTTTCTACTTTGCATGACAGAGGTTTTGTACATTTGCCTTAGATATGTGATAATTTGGGGGCTATAGTAACTGGTATATATTTTTTAAGTTTAAATTACCTAATTAGGGACCAGGGATTTAGCTCAGTGGTTCTGCCACCTGCCTCACAAGCGCAAGGACCCGAGTTCAATCCCTGATACCAAAAAAACAAAAACAAAAACAAATTACCTAATTAGTTCATTTGATCCATATTTTCCTGATCTATCACTAAAAAGTTTGTCCTATTATAACCACTATAAGCTGGAAGTGGAAGCTGAGACCTTCTTCAAGTATAAGGAACTATTATATTAACAGAATT
Organism: Heterocephalus glaber; assembly: GCF_053883595.1. Lineage (NCBI taxonomy): Eukaryota > Metazoa > Chordata > Mammalia > Rodentia > Bathyergidae > Heterocephalus > Heterocephalus glaber. The sequence continues at coordinate 18,036,719 of NW_028258315.1, forward strand.
ACTTTGTACCTGTGAAAAAAAAATATTGCTCTGCAAATGCATTAATTATATTCATGTTATAGTGATACTAACGGTGATGGTGGGAGATAAAATGAGTTTTGATTTTACTTTTTGTTCAGTTCTAAGAATCTCTTACCCATTCTGGACACAAATCACAGGGAAGGGTGAAGTAGACTAAATCAGATTCATTCTGCCTACAGTGAAGGTGCAAAAAATGGCCACGTAACTACCCCAACGTGCAAAAGTCCTTCAATGTAAATGAGCCAAACTGCTAGTTATTTGATGACTACTGTATCATTATTCTGTGTGCACCCACCATTAATAATGGCTGCCAGGTTCCTATGGCTTGTGTGCTGAGAGCTGCTGTATCTGTCCAGAGCAGTTCCTATCAGCAATGGATCAATCTGGTTAGGGCATAAGAACAAAAAGAAATGGTAACCTGACAGGCAGTGATTAGAATGGGAAGATGTAGCCAGCGGGGAGATAGAGGGAAGACAAAATAGAGGCATAATGAAAAGAAAAGTTGCATACCATCTGGCTGATTTCATGGGTGAGCCCCATATTTAAATAATAAAAATCTTATTATTTTCTTCTTGGCTAATGCACATGGAAAATCTGTATAACATGATCACAAAAATAAACCTCATCCCAGGGAAAAAAATCTTTTTTTGAGTCCACAAAAGATAAATTGAACTTATAAACAAATTTTACATATACTTTTATATACATATACTAGTTACGTATGCTCCTGATAATAAAAACAAATGTGTGAGATGTGCTGAGCAAGTGTAATTTTCATTTGATGAGGAAGATAAAACTCAAAAAAATTAATGACCAATGCCTTGCTAAGGAGCTAGATTCTAGGACTTTTGAATCTTGCTTTAAGATTCTTTTTAAAAAGCCATACTGATATGTTGACATTATTCCTTTTGGCAATGTCTTTTGGCCACTCAGAGCATAAAAATAGTGACCTCAGAATATCTATGAAGTGCATCAAATTTCCATTGTTCTTTCACATTGTAAGCATTTGTCTACTTTTGAATATTTCATCAATTTTTTCATAAGAACTCTTGAGTGAAATCTTCTCTGGATTCAACATTGTACCTTTTGCTCTATTTCAGAGACAATTCTGCTCAATAATAAAACAGGAACCCAACAATGAGGAGAGAAGAATATAGCCTTTTGTAGACAATGGGACATTGTTAGCAATGTGAGAAAAATATCTAATTCAATCTGAAGCAACTTCTAAAATATCAAAAAACATCAAAACACAATCAAAGTTGAAAAAGAACAACCATAACTGACAACCACATATACACTAGACGTCTGAAACACTAAAAACTTAATTGAAAAGCTAAGGACTTGTTCATGACATCCCTTAGTTTTGTTTTTCCTCCCTTACTGTTTTCATCTCTTTAAGATTTTTTTTTCTGAAATCAAATTAACCAATATGTATTGACCCAGCAGCCATGGGAAGGCCAGAAAGAGAAACAACATAAAGAATGGAGAAGAAATCACCCAGCTGTGTAGGGAGATGTGATTCTTCTTTCAGTTCCTGCTATAAACCTTGTAGTTCTGTGATCTATATCTGGTTACATCACCTCTTGGACTAGCCATTTGCTGAGCTTTAAAAAATGTGTGTTTGGACTTGATGTCACCTCATGTCCTTGTGAACTCAAAGATTCCTACTGTCACTTGACCCTGTGAGGAGAGGAAAGATAGAAACACAATGTCTCCAAAATAGCCTCCAATTGACTTCATTTGGACTTATTTTCCCATTCCCAAAGGCTGTCAATGAAGCTTAGAAGTCATCGACTAGACTGGGGTAAAAATATATTTCAACATTTATATTGATCTGTGAGCTATTTATGAAAAATATAAAAATACCTGTGATGTAGTCCATGTCATAGAGGAGTTTTCACTCTCTGGAGAAGACATTCTGTATAAATACATGACACTATTGAAAAAAAAACACAAATAAATTTGAATAGGGTGCCAAAATTCCTGAAGTATAAGCATTGGATCCTCTAGATATTCCAGAGATATGTGAGATGCATCTGAAGAAGGAGGAGATGACCTTGAAGGAGAGACTTAGAGAATGACGGGCAGCTCTAGAGAAGGTGTTGTCCATTTTTGAGTGGAGCAGCACAAACAAGGTAGTGCATATACCGAAAGGAAGGAGGTGTGTATTCAGGAATAGTGACAAGAAAGTCATTCTGAATCAAAGGACAGTTGGGAGGTAGGGGGAATGGAGGATTCACTGACTATCCATATGTTCACATTGTCAAAGCTGGACTTAGATAGCTTATGGGGAGCTAAGAAAGGGAAAAGATTGTAGAAGACAATTTAATCTTTTAGAAAGATCAGACAAAGCCAAATAGAAAGGCTGGTTAAGTGAAAAAAGAGCTCAATGGCAAAGAGTCTAGTGAAACATCTCTTGTAGTTCCCAGGTATAGATGAAGAACTAGAGCGTTAGGAATGGAATAATCCAATATTGAAGGAGCTTCCTCACTAACTCTTCCTTTTCCACTCCTTTCCCTTCTTGATCTGAATAAGCCTCTGAGTAATGCAGTAATACAGACAAAGTTGTGTTTTTATTCATCAGGCCTAAATCAGGCTGAAAGTATCCTTTCCCTTGGTGGTTATCTTTGGTTGGGTGACATAGAATTGATTTTATAGCTTATCTCATGGTGGCCACTAGGAAAATTGTTCATTTGGGTGACCTTTTGTTTTTACACAATTGTAGAGATATGACACAATTTCCAGCCTTAGTTCACAAAGAAAACAAATCTTCATGACTTTGTTGGCTCTCCTGACTTCTTGATCTTAGCCAACTATTTTCCAGGGTTTCCTTCTATCTGTTCTCCTCCCATGGTGATATATCCTTGGTGTTTTGTTCCTTTAGAGCTAAAACATACTTTTTATGTGATGAAAAAGAGGGTATCTCACCAAAGGAACTCTGGACTAGCTGTCCATAACCCAGTGATAATAATTTCACTATCTAAAAGAAAAATGCAATTTCACCACAAACACTCCCATAATGATTCAGTCCTAACTCTTGCCAGAGAAAGGGCTGCACCATTTCTTTTCTCTTTCCAGCATTCAGGCCTCTGTAAAGAAGCATCTGCTGTCTAATTCTTTTCTATATTAGGATAAAATGATTTTTGGCTTGCTGACTTCAGGCCCTTAGGAAAAGAGAAAAAAAATATTTCTCATAAAGTCTTCATTGCACAACCAGTTGGTCTGTGTCCTGGGAATCTCAGGCCTGGATTCATGTACAGAGCTGCAAGAGCAACAGCTCAGAGATAATCGGGTCAGAAGCTGGACGAGATGTGTTCACTCTAGGGCACAGATGGTATCTATTTAGCTAGAATTCTTCCACTGTGGCTGCTTTAACACCCAGATCATTGTAACTGGTTTCCTATCACATTTGGGAGGGCCAGAATACTTTCCCTAAAACCTAACCAGACACAGCATTTGATTTTCACAGTTCAAATAAGAAATGAGAGAGCCAGCTGAAACAGAACAGGATATAAGAACAAAAATCCTCGTTCAAAGATGAATCCATCCTCGAAAATATATCTAAAGAACATCTGAGAAAAGAAAAGTATTGGGGGATGATTTTCTGATCAGGTCTTTCTGAGCCTCTTCCCCTTTAAAAGGGGGTGCTTTTGATGAAGACAAGGGTATACTTTTCCCATGAAAATTCCTGACCCAAATCAAGGTCAGGAGGCCAAGGGAGGTAGGGTTACTGAAAGAAGTGTCATCTTTCTAAGGCTGTTGTCATGTTTTGAAAAGACTACATGGAAAGGCAGGGAAATATTTATTTTATTGCGCTGTCTCCCTCTCAACCTCCAGCTTTCTGGCTACCAGTGACCTGGCTCACACCAGAAGCTCTGGAAAGCCACACAACATCCTTGAATACCAGTCAAGTCACAAGTGAACTAGGAGGCCCAACCTCTCTGGGAATCAATCATATTTACAGAGCTATGCGCTAATGCTTGTTTTGGAATCTAATGATATTAATATTGTTATTATCGATGCATTGTTACGATTTTTTGAATCAACCCATTTTATGTTTTCTATCCTTTTTACAATCCTGGACATGGAAAGATAGTTATTATATATCCCTTAAACTAGCAAATCTCACATGTCTTACTACTTAAGGACCATACAGAATGCAGGTTCCTTTTCTGTCCAAGAAGATGGATTTCAAAGCCAAAACGAGTCACATCACAAAGTAATGAATTTTTTAATCAAGGGGATGGAGAAGGAAAAGTGCTTATTAAATGATAAACATTTGCTTCTTCACAAAGCCCAGACTTTACGCCTCCAGCCACAATATACCTGTTCTCAGAGTTTTAATAATGCAGCTCTCAGAAGACCTCCCTATTGGTTGTGGGCAATTCACAGATCTCAGCTTCTCGCTTCCTGGTTAGGGTTGATGGGCCAGGGAACAATTTTTATTAGGTTTCAATGCATGTGCAGTGCTTAAATAAGAGACCAAAACAGGCACTTGTTCTGTGCTTTAGGGTGATAAGTTGCATTAATTTTTATTTTAGGTTGTCTTCAAACATGGCTTTTATGGACTAATAAAAAAGCAATTTTTATAAGTTCACAAAAAACAATGAGCACAGTCAAGCATAAATATCTTACAACCAAGGCCAGAGGAAAATTATGAACTAAAAAATCTGCTAAAAGTGGCACAAAAAACACAATTTCTAGATGCTGCCTTCTCAAGGTAAATTAAACTCTCACCTACATGGAAAATTCTGCAAGTTTCCACTCATAGCTCCATCCTTTTCTCGTTCTGCAATAGTCTGGATCTCTGGTTTATACCCACCACACCCTCGGTGATCAGCCTTACAGCTCTTTTGGGGTGTCATCACCTATTCAGAGCAGCTCTTCTCTGCACCCTTGTAATACTTTTAAATATACTGGTGTGTATGAATCCTTAACGTGTTTACTTACCTTTAACTTTAAATTGTAAGCTTTTTTCAGAAACATGGTATTTATTTTCCTCTGTAAAATGAATTCCACAATTGCATCTGATATAAGACCAATGGTTGATATTTGCTAAATACTTATTGTTACCTTTATTTTGTGATGCAAAGGATATAATCTAGCTAGCCTCTCAATTCTCTTCCACCAAGATAGTCCTAATATTCTGATATAGGAATCTCATGAAATTAAAGAATATGTTAATTTTTTTCTCTTCATGGGGCTGTATTGATAATGCAAATTCAGAATAATTGTCTTGGATCCAACTAAAATGTAACTTGTCCCCAATGAAGGACTACTTGCAATCCTTACAAATATTTTAGCAAAATTCTCATGGAATGTCATTGAGCATGAACTGGGGCAGCCTAAACTCTGTCTGATTTTTTCATCTCTGAGTCTAGACACAAGGTCGTATTTTTCTGCTTTTTTTCCTTGACTGCAGAAAATCATCACTTAGTTGACAGATTCACACTTCTCTATATTTATTCACTATATTACTGGGAAATAATAAAAGCTAAATAAGAAACACTTCAGGAAAATTACTTTATTGTATATCTCTGGAGAGAGATTATATAAATGTATGGGCAGAATATCTCAGACAAAATATTTAAGATTTAAAGTATATTTCCAATAACTCCCAAAGCTATACTTGAAAGTTTTAAAATAATGATAGTATTACATCACTGTACAACTTTAAATCCATACATGAAACCCATTATATCAATTAATGTTTAAGAGACATTAAATATTTTCCCAAAAGTTAAAAAAAAAACTTATCCAACTCATTTATTTACACAGCTAAACAAATCTGGAAATTTGGCAATTTCCAGATGACTGACAGAAGTTTTGACTTTTGATTCTGCCAGTATGGGCTCATGTGATTACCTTTTAAGTCTGGAGCATAAATCTTTGCTTTTGCTACTTCTGTGAATTTCATTTTTCACATACACTATCATTCAGACATAAAAATTTGTCATTGCTTCAAAACTCCTTGGAAAAAGGAAATAAAGCAAGCAAACAACAAAATATCTAGGAACTTTAACATACAGTCAAATACCCAGGAATGTTAGACAAAGCATACGGTTTTTCACATGCTTGTTGTTAACGTGTTTTGTTTGTTTGGTTACAAAAATAAAAGCAGTACCTAGAATTGAGTTGGGAGTTCTATTCAGGAAAGAAAAATACCCGAAGTGTTTCACCTGCTCTCGTACAGGATTCAACACAATTCTGTGACAATGTATATGGGAGTTGCTCTCCACCTGCCAAGCAATTTTATAGTGGACACTACTAGCTAAGTATACTCTAATTCAACTCAAATCTGACTCTATAACATCAAATCCTACAGGTTAATTTTTTAGTCCCACAAGACTGGCCTACACCTCAAATGCCAATTGCCCACTCTGGTTTGTACCTGGGCTTCTGATCAATTAACTGTATATTGAGGATCTCTTGACTTTCTCTTTGGGTTCAATTAATTTAGTATAAGCTTCTCATAAAATTCAGAGAAATACTTTACTTATGGATACTAGTTTATTAGTAATGGATATAATAAAGGATTATGGGCTTCCATTCAAGTGATATGTAGGCAAAGTATGGTGAAGACCTTACAGTAGGATTTTCCCATCCCTGTAAGTTGGGGTGCTCCTCCCTCTTGGCATGTGGATATATTTTACAATCCAGAAGTCTTCCAAATCCAGCCCTGTTGAGTTTTTTAGAAGCTTTATTATGTAGGCATGACTGACTAAATCCTTGGCCCTGGGTGATCAACTCAACCTTCAGCCCCTCTCCTTTCTCAGAAGGTTAGAGAATGAGATTTAAAGTCCTAAAATTCTAATCACAGGACTGGTTTCCTAGCAACCAGTCCCCAACCCAAGGCTTTCAAAGAGCTCACCAAGAATCACCTCAGTGGAACAAAAGATGTTTCTCTCACTCAGAAAAGTCTGAGAAATTTAGGAGCTCTGTGCCAAACATTTCTATCCTTCAGGAAATTACAAAGTTGTCAGAAGTCCTATGTTAAGAAACAGGGGCCAAAACTCAGTATTACAACAAAAAAGTTTTCTAGCACCCTACCTACAAGTGTTTTAAGATTTCTGTGTGGCAGGTATCAGGGGCAAAAACCAAATAGCCATTTATTTTTACATCAGAATATCACCAGATCCTATTCACAAGGTAACCAATTCTATCTGGAACATCTATATTTGGCATATTATTCATTGTGTACCTGTTAAGGGAAACATTGTAGGAGGTGGGGAAATTGGAGACTACTGCATAATTTTTTTAGAGGAGAGATCTGGGATCAAGAGCACTTGTCCAAAAGTGAACTTTAACTAGCAAATACATCATTTTACTTAAGTTAAATGCTTATTTTGAGAAGATTTGAAGGAATTTCTGTAGATTAAAGGAAAATATCTATATTATTTCAGGTGATGGTAACAGCTGTATCTAACAAATCAATATCAATGACTTCAACACAATAAAGTTTTTTTTCTTATTCACATAATAAAATGTATATCCTTCATCAGGTGGCTTTTCCAAAAGGGCTAATTCCTTGCCTAGCCTTCTTATCCCCTAGAACATATCATCTTCAACAAATGTATTCCAAGAGGCTAAAGGAGAAAAGGAAGGAAGAATTTCTTTTTTGATAGACCAGGCCTAGAAATACCATATGTCTTTGGCTCGAATTCATTCACATGGCCACATTTAACTGCAAGGAAGGCTGAGAAATGTGAGCCTAGATATGTACCCAAAAATATTAAAAGTAGGCTTGGTGATCATTTAGCAATCTCAGCTGTAGACTTTAACTGCCCCCCTCTTGTCATCTGGTGCCTCCACATGAGCCTAATGCTCCCATCTTCCAAGCACCCATTTCACAGGTGTCAGAAACATGGCTGAGAGTCCCAGACGGCACAGCTGCCATGCAGAGACCCTCCTTCTCTTGAGCATATATATTGTATTTCCACACTTATAAGTTCATACTCAGTAGGGATCAGCAGTTGTGGAGGATAACACTGAACAAATGGGGCCCATGGTACACAGGAGTTATACTGCAAACCTTCATAACTGAGTCTTCTCATTTCCTTTTTCTTCTGATTTGACATTGATTTTCTTCATGCTTGAATGAGTTTTAAAATTTCTACCAAGGTGGAAGTTCATATGTGTGAATTTTGTTTCATAAAATGAAAGCTAAAAAAGTCTGATTAATTTTCAAGAGCTCAAAAAGGTTAGCTTTTTCCCACCCCCATATAACACAAAAATGGATGTGCTAATTTAGCTGAAATGTTATGAAATATGTACTATTGGGTTGAAACCAAGTATGGAAATTCCATGAACATTTCCCACTGTGATATCTCTTCAGAGACACCTGTTCACATCCTAACAAAATTTCTATTCCAGTAATAAAAATGTAAATAGATCCAACATCAGTAAAAGAAATTTACCTATAAATTTGAAGATGTTTGGCTTTCTGAGCAAGTTTGATTTTTTTAATATTATCATGACTCCTATCACAAATCAATATATTACACATTTGTACATGGAAATTACCTATAACCATCAGGATTTTATTATCATCTATTACTGAATTTATTGTACAAATTTCAATTAGCTGTTATAAGTTCATTACAGCTTCAGATTTCCTTCTATAAATACTTTTCAACAACCAACTAGCTTTTTGAATGTTATTGGCTCTTAAATAAATGACTAGTGGAGGATAGTTGCATGTCAGATGCTGTATAATTCCTTAGAAGCCACTTTCCCACAGCATTTAAAGTTCTTGAAATTCCACTGATGATGTTCTCACACTATCCATGCTCAAAATTTCACTGGCAACATGCATCTGTGTTTACCCTTTCAGTCATGATAATGTCCACAACACTTTTCATATTCCTAAAGGATTAAGTAATACCTTCAGAAACTTAGAAGGCAAACATGACTTACATGGGACCTCGCATTGCCTTACCTTCCATAATAGGAAGAGTCTGAAACTGGAAATCACTTCTATACTAGGAACAGAAGACTGTTAGATCCACCTATTTCTGGCTGGAAGGTTTATTAATATAATGAAAGGATTTTGAAAGTAGTGAAAGAAAAGACATAAACTTTAAAAACATCCTTTGTGCTCTCTTTTTTCCTTTTCTTCCTCTATAATCCAGATCTATTCTGTTTAAATTAGGGATTATTTTTCAATATATGGAATATATTGTTACGTACCTTGCCACCTTTTATTTTTTTAAGAACAAATACACATTGGAAGGAATCATCAGATAGGGAAGAATCATTCATTTATTCATATTATATGTTGACAAAAAATGCTTGAGTCTTGATTGTTCTTCTTAGAAGAATCATAGGAAAGGAATAATGCTTATTTCTCACAACTCTGGGATATAATCAGAATCAAAGAACCACAAAGCACTTACAACCAGAAAAGCCCAATACATTCACTATCACCATTCTCTCTACTTTCTTGGCCAAGGGCGTTAATTTATCACATTAGTCTTCCCTACTGGGCCGAGATAGGGCTCCATAATGTCTCTCAACATTCATTATCAGGTACCTATATCAATGGACAATTAATTAAGCCAAGTTATAACAGTATAAAAATCTATTTGTCATTCCTGACATAGAAGATACCTGGGTGAGACTTAGAGGGAGAGAAAGCTTACCCAGTCACAACTTTGGAAATCCTTTCTGTAGATTGAAGCTGTCATATCTGTAATACAAGCTGCTGTTTAGGTTATGATTGAGGTAACTTTCTTCAGAGTTTTCATTGCTTCAGGAAGCTTTTAGTGTTTTTCTGGTAGACACATCTGTGATGAGTATTTGGAGACTATAGAGCATTATCGACAGAGGTTTAACTTTTATTGTATATAGAATACCACCCTCTCTTTTATTAAAGTTTTACCAGCCCCCAAGCTGTGGCTGTTCAAGCCGTAAAATGCATTACATTTTACTAAATGAACCGAGCCACCTGTCATGATGATAGGACCGAAAGTGAGGCTTCCAGGGGAAGCCAATCAAGGCTATTCTTTTTCTTTTCTAGTCTTTGAAAAGTAAAATCATTGCTGGCCCATAGGTATTTGTACAACTACTACCCACTGTAAAATTAATTCTAAATCACAGACAAAAACTGCACATGTACAAAAAACATGGTCTTCAGCTTGTGCACTCATTGCTAGTTGGTCTTATCTTTCTTACTCTAATTTGCCCTGATTTCCCCATTAAGCTATTTTTAATTTTTAGAAACCATATTATATTGGTTTTCAATATCTTAAATCATTTTGGAACAAAGTGGGAGATAAATACATAAAAATAAATTAATATGTAAATACACCGAAATTTCCACCTTTAGCCATCTTATGCTACACAATCTACAGATCTATCACAGAAGGTTAATATCTTCTGAAAATTGTTTAGTGGTTTTTTGTTTTGTGTCTTTTATTAAACCGAGTCTTTTTCTAAGTTATCCAAGAGAAATATGTCAAAGGCATGAAAGTGCCTAAGAATAATAACTCCACTGTTATTATAAATTTTATGGTTACATTTTACCCACTGGTGCAATGGCCTTTATTTGTATAGGTAAGACATTGTTAGACCTTGTTTTCTACAGGGAATCTATTAAAGGTAAACCATGACTTAACCAATCTTTCAGAAAACACCAAATGTGCAAAAAGCTGAAAGAAGTTCTTCCATGTCTCCAAGGGTTAATATTCCCATGGAGAAGACATGGAATATTATTTGAATCTCTGAAATCTTTTCTTTTGGGGGGGGGGGCAGTAGGGCTCAAACTCCGGACCTTGCACTGCGCTAAATCCCCATCCCTGAAATCTCATTTTTGACTAGCTCAGGCTGAATACAATTATAAAATTAAGTTGAAAACATCAGATCACTTGAAGGGGCATTCCTTTCTTTTGGGCCCTATACAGCCATTGTAGGTTCAAAGAAATCTAGCTTTGAATTCATCTCCCAGTCTGTGTCTTCTGCTCATTTTGGCAGTTGGTAGCGGAAACTGGCGGTTTTGAGATTGATAGATAAAAAAGGTTGAGAACAACAAAGCTTTCTTGAAGGTATTTTTGCTGGCAATAGTGTCCTCTTTTTCTTTTGGTCCTCAATACAGTTCCTAGTTTTGCAAATATTTTCCTTTGGAGGACTTCTTCCCTAAGCTGTCAGCAGGATTTATGATAAATGTAATTTGCAGCAGAGGAGCTGTTTTTTTATTCTACAACTGGCAAACATATTTCTCTTTACCTGAGCATTTGTGACTCTCAGTGATTTCAACTTTAACATCAAAAGTTCCATACTAAGGAAGCAGCGTATTGTCTTTGTATTGTGTATTGTGGAGGATGAAAGAAGCTAGCTTATTATCCTGTACAATAAAATTAAATCCACTGTTGTGCTGCTATTTATGTGTCAGGTGCTTGATATATATTATTTATATATATATTACTATTGAAAACTAAACATATTTTCCTATAATTCTGTATATAATATATGTATAGATTTATGGAGAAAAACAGCATTAGCCTCATATATGTATATATAATATTTTATTATATTCTACTCATTAATTTTATCAAAAACCTTCAAAAACAATAGATTGATGAAACAAATTTCAAATAGATGGCTATAAATCATACAGAAAACTAGAATTTACACCCAGGAAAATTTTAATTCAAAATAGATATTCTATACCATTGTTCTCTTACAATATATTTGTTCTCTGAGTACATTTCCCTCAAGCTTCAACTTTTCAAAATAAAAAATTTATACTAATCACTTTGCTTCCCACTTTTATTTTAATTTATATTTCTAGCTTACATATTTTCTAATAGTCCATTTCTAACATTTGTGAAATATAGTTTGATCCAATAAGAATGATATAGAACTTATATAAGACTGTGTCTGTCAATTGGAAACAACACTTTCCTCATGTATTTATCTTTTTACTTTTCCGAGAACTTTCTGGACTTTTCATACTCCCACAGGGCAAAAAATTAGATTTAGTTGCTATTTTACACATATTTTATTTCTACTAAATTGTTTGTATCTCTTCCAAAGTATATACAATAAACACATAGGTCTAGCTTCCTAGATTCTCCCAGGTGTCACCTTTCATTCTGGGTTCTAGCCGTTCATTCACCGAATAGAGAAGTAGGCTGGATGCCTGGTGTGTGCCCTGAGGAGTGGAGCAGGCACTGGGGCTGGAGCTGTGACACTGGGAAAGCCATCTGAGTCCTCTGCAGATCACAGCCAGGGAAGAGGCAGAGAGAAAACCTGTGATCTCCAGTGTGGTGAGGGTGACAGAGGGGAAAGATGAGGTGTTGTGTGTACCGGTGACAGAGGTTTTAGTTTGGTCAGGAGGATCAGCGTCTTCCCTAGGAAGTGACATTTATGCTGATAAATAAAGGAAGTAGCCAGATGGGAAGAGGCAGGAGAGGAAGTGCCAGGCTTTGGTGGCAGGTGTGAGGTGACATAAGAGGCCAGCTTCACCTCTTCTCTATCACTCATCTCCAGTATTCAGGATACACCTTGGAAGTCCACTTTTCCATCGTCTAAAATAAATTTTTTGGAGAAAACTATGCTGTCATGTTTCTCTTTCTCATACTTTGGTTATTGTTTGACTCTTGACTAAGATAAAAACAAGATAGGGAAGTGTATTAGTTAGTGCTTACAATAGCTTGCAGGGCTAGGGTAAGGCTCCTCAAAAGACTGCACATGCTCTGAATCAGATTTAATGCAGGACACAGAAATTCACAAGATCGGCCTACAATGGCCACACAGAGTCAAATGTAGAAGAGTACAAAAGATATATCTGTGCCTTAAGATCTGAAGGACCCAGTCTGAGGCCTGGAGCCCATGGCAAATGTACCCTAGAAGTTTGCATCAGGAGGTGGAAGCCCCCCCCCCCCCACAATGAAAGCCCAAGGGATTTGCTCCAGCAGGCTGAAAGGCCAGTGCTGGAAGCTGAAGAGTCTGCGCTGAAAGCCATGAAGACCAAGGTGAAGACAAAGACTGGAGCTTCCCCCCAGAGAACTGCTAAAACTCTTCCAAAGAAAATCAGCTGAAATCCTTCCCTCTGTTCTCCTTTCATACTGTTCTGACAACAATCTTTCTTAATGTGAGTCTTCCATGCCCAGAACCATGCTGACTGAATCCTAGCTGGGCATGCCCACCCAAGTTGACAGTTAATCAATTCATGACCACAGGAGGTAAATCCATATCGTTTCTTCAGCATGAGTAAGGAGGAGGTGGTACAGGCAGTAGGAATCCCTTATTATTCTTTACAATGGCATTGTGGTAAGTCCTTCAGTTTAATAATTAGTGTTCCTTGGTAAGATACATATTACTCCTATTTATGAAGTGGGGAAAACTGAGGGTTGGGAGGGTAGATTACTCATGTATGGAGAAGGTCAAGAGTATAAAACCAGATACGTCTGAATCAACAGTTTAATTTCATAACACAGGTGGAAGGAATGAGTGCTACAGTCCACAGCACATTAGATGACCTTTTTATATTTCACGATTAGCTAGAAGAGCTCAAAGCACCTCCATATACAGAAATAATAGAGAGATAGAAGGACTAATTATTTAGATTTGGTCAGCACACATTTGTACATGTACTGAAATATCACACTGTACCCAATAGATATGTATAATTAATGAGGTGCTAATCAAAAATATTTTTAAAAATTTAATGAGATGGAATTGTTAACTACTCTGTTTGGTCATTATACATTGTATACATGTATCAAATTATCACATTGTATCCAATAAAAATGTGCAACAATTATTTTTTAAATCAGAGAAAAAAGTTCAATGCCTTTACAAAGTAGCTAAAGCACAGGAAGGGGCTTTTATGAGTATGTTTGGACACAGGGATAGTCCCATTTACTGTCAGAACAGCACAAAAGAGATGAGGCTGGGAGATGGGGCATGATCCAGGAAGAATACAAACAGGTGTAATGGAAACTGTGGAATCTACTCTGAGCCCAGGTCCCTTCCTAATAAATATCTTCCCACCATCACTACACCATACAGGGAAAAGTGACCATCCTTAGCATAAGGGTCTTACATTTCTAAGTGTAATTTCAATTCCTTTGCCAGTGGGTGGCACATGAATACAACCCAAAGCCACTCTGCACTCATCATCCCCCACCCACTGGGATTGTTTTGAGAAGGAGCATATGACACAACTGGGTCAAATGAGATGGCAGAGGAATTTGAGAGAGTCGGTAATACAGGAGTCACTCCATTACCATTCTGGAAGAGAATTCAATTGTAGTGAAGACTCATAACTTTCATAAAGGAATAAAAAGTCAGTGCCTTATGGTGGTGATGAGCTTTGCTCTGGATGACTTCCAATTCTGGCTCTGCACAGCCACCATTTTTTCATTTGCTAAATAAGGATGTTGATCATAACACCTCCTAGGGGTTTTTGAGGATTATACAAAAGTGTGTGTGTGTGTGTGTGTGTGTGTGTGTGTGTGTGTGTGTGTGTATTTGAGTATAGATCTTCTGTATTTGGTTTAAATAATTCCTTTTTGCTATGAATTATAGTTCATAAATTTACTATCCCAACTGCTATTTTACAGTCAACAAAGAAGTAAAGGCAATTCAATAGAGAAAGGCTAGCTTTTTCATTAAGAGTTGAGAGTTCTCAGACATTGTCTATGAAAAATATTGTTACTATATACTGACCCTAGGCCTTTTACAAAAATTTGCTCAAAATAGATGATAGGCCTAAACCTAAACTCTGAAAATATAACAACAGAAGGTAACATAGAAAAGATTTAGATGACCTTGAGTCTAGTAATGAGCTTATAAATACAACACCAAAAGAATAATCCACGAAGGAAAGAAATAATATGGACACCATTAAAATGAAAGACAAAGTAAATAGAATCCACAAACCAAGAGAAAATATTTGTAATACATATTTGATAATTTTTTTTCATTAATTTTATTGGTACATTTTAGGTATACAATATGATGACATTGTCATTGGGAATTTGGACCTTTACATAGTACACCTTGGTTCTGATTTTTTCCCCATTTCCCTATCCTACCTTCAACCCCTCCACCCCTACCTGTTTACAAAGACTTTGTTTCCATTTTTTCATTTTCTCATATTTATTCCTTCTCCTTCTTTCCTTTCTCCTACCCCTTCCAATTCAGTTTCCCCTTTAGATCTTTTCTTCCTATTTCACATTATTATACATTTTGATCCATATTTATACTTTCGGTTTCTCACACCAGAGAAACTATTCAGTATTTACACGTGTGTCTGATTTATTTCACTTAAGAGTATGGCCTCAATGTGTGTATATTTAGCTATAAATGCCTCTAGTTTCTCATTCTTCAGGGCTGAGTAGTACTCCATTTTATTTTTTAAAAAAACACATTTTCTTTATCCAGTCTCCAGTTGATGGGCATTTGGGCTGTTGCCGAGCTTTAGCTATTACAAACTGTGCCACTATGAACATGGGTGCACATATACCACTGTGGTATGATGCTTTTCATTCTTTTGGGATGATACCCAGCAGGGGAATAGCTGGGTAAAATGGGACTTCTAATCTTAGTTTTATGAGGAATCTCCATACTGATTTCCAAAGTGGTTGCATTCCCACCAACAGTGGAAAAGAATTCCTTTTTCCCTACAACCCCACCAGCGTTTGCTGTTGGTTGATTTCTTGATAGCAGCCATTCTTTCTGGAGTGAAATGGAATCTCAGTGTTTTTTTCATTTGCATCTCTCAAAAGACCAGTGATGTTGAACATTTTTTCATATGTTTATTTTTTATTTCTATTTCTTCGTCTGAGAAATGTCTGTTCATTTCAGATGCCCATTTTGGATGGGATCTTTAAATGTGGGAGGTCTGATGTTTTTAAGTTCTTTATATATTCTAGATAGTAGACCATTGTCTGAGGAACAGTTGCTAAAAATTATTTCCCATACTGTGAGTTGTCTTTTTACGCTGCTGAAGGTTTGTTTTGCTGTGCAGAAACTTTTTAATAAGATGAAATCCCAGTTGTTGATTCTTTGTACTAGTACATGTGTGACTGAGGTTTTGTTCATGAAAACTTTTCCTACACCAATGTCTTCAAGAGTTCTGTCTAACCTCACTTCCAGTCATATTAGTGTTTCTGTTTTAATATTTAGAACTTGAATCCATTTCTATTTTAGTTTAGTGGATGGCAAGAGATATAGGTTTAGTTTTAATCTTTGGGAAATTAAAACCCAATTTTTCTGGCACCATTTATTAAAGAGGCCATCTTTCCTCCAGTGAGAGTGTTTCACTCCCTTGTCAAGGATGAGTTGGCTGAGTGTCTCTGGAGTTGTTTCTGCTTCTTCTAATCTGTTTCTTTAATCCTCGGGTCTATTTTTTGCCAGTACCATGCTGTTTTCATCACAGTAGCTTGGTAGTATAGTTTCAAGTTGGGGATTGCGATACCCTCTGCCTTGTCTTTATTGCCTAGAATTGCTTTTGCTATACTAGGTCTCTTCTGGTTCCAAATGCATGTTTGGATTGTTTTCTCAAGTTCTGTGAAGTACGCTGTTAAAATTTCAATTGGGATTGAATTGAATCTGTATAGTAGTTTTGGAAGTATGGCCATTTTCACAATATTGATTCTTCCAACCCAGGAGCAAGGGAACTCTTTCTATTTTCTAATATCCTCTTTTATCTCTTTTTACAGAGTGCTGCAGTATACAAAGTAGAGGTCTTTGATTTCTTTCATTAGGTTGATTCCTAGGTATTTCATGTTTTTTGGATGCTATTATGAAGGGAGTTGTTCTCCAGTTCCTCTCTCAGTGAGTCTCTGTTCATGTCCAGAAAGGCTATTGATTTTGGGGTATTGCCCTTCTATCTAGCTACTTTACTGAATTGGGTTATTAAGTCTAAAAGACTTTTGGTGGAGTTCTTGGGGTCTTCTATGTCATCTGCAAATAATGACAATTTGAGTTCTCTGTTTACTACCTTTATTCCTTTTATTTCTTTCTCTTGTCTAAATGCTGTGGCTACTGTTACCAAAACTATATTGAACAGGAGTGGTGATAGTGCACATTCTTGTCTTGTTCCTGATTTCAGTGTGAAAGATTTCTGGTTTTGGCCATTTGGTGTGATATTGGCTGTTGGTTTTTCATAGATGGCTTTTATCAGATTGAGGAGGAGACTGTCTATCCCAATTTTCTGTAGGGTTTTTTATCATGAATGTGTGTTATTGTATTTGGTCAAATGCTTTTTCTACATCTATTAATATGATCATATGGTTTTTGTCCTTGGCTCTATTAATATAGTGTATTTCATTTATTGATTTGTGTATGTTGAACCAACCCTGCATACCTGGGATGAATCCTACTTGATCAGGGTGTATCTTCTTGATGATCTTCTGCATTCTGTTTGCCAGTATCTTACTGAGGATTTTTGTATCTATATCCATTAGGGAAATTGGCCTATAGTTTTCTTTTTCGGTTGGATATTTCTCTGCTTTGGGAATCAAGGTGATGCTTCCAGAAATGAATTTGGGAGTATTGCTTCCCTTTGAATGTCACTGAAGTGTTTAAACAGTAGTGACAATATTCTCTAAATGTCTCACAGAATTCAGAAGTGAAGCAATTCAGAAGCCATTAGGACCTGGGCTTTTCTTCCTTGGTAAGAATTTAGTTACATTTTCAATTTGTTGATTGATATAGGGTTGTTTAGAAATTTTAGGTCTTCTTCATTAAACTTTGGTACTTCATATGTATCTAGAAATCTGTCCATTTCTTCTGTCTTTTCCATCTGATTGGCATATAGTTTCTCAAAGTAGGTATTGATGATCCTCTGGATTTCTGCTGGGTCCCTTTTCATTCCTAATTGCATAGATTTGGGTCTTTTATTTTCTTTTTTGGATAGTTGGCTAAAGATTTGTCAATTTTGTTTATTCTTTTGAAGAACCAATTTCTTACTTCATAGATTTTTTGTATTGCTCTCTTAATCTCTATTGCATTAATTTATGCTCTGATCTTTATACTTTCCTCCCTTGTATGAGCTTTGAGTTTGTCCTGCTCTTATTTCTTCTTTTTCTTGAAGCTTGAGGTTCAACACTAGATTGTTTTATATGAGCTTGCTATGTTTCTCTAATATGAGTATGCATTGCTATGAATTTCCATCATAACACTGCTTTCATTGTGTCCCACAAATTCTAATATGTTGTATTGGCATTGTCATTTAATTGTAGAAACCATCTGATTTCTTCTTTAATTTCCTCTGTGACCCATTGTTTGTTCACAAGTGTGCTGTTCAATTTCCATGTGTTTATGAAATTCCTCTGGTTTCTTTTGCTTTTGATCTCCAATTTCATTGCACTATGATCTGATAATATACATGGGATAATGTCAGTTCCTTTGCATTTACTTAAACACATTCTATGAGCAAGTATGTGGTCTATTTTAGAGATTGACCTGTGTGCAACTGAAAAGAATGTGTATTCTGATTTTGTGGGGTGGAACACTCTGTAAACATCTATTAAGTCCATTTGTTCAAGAGTTTGTTTGAGTTCTAGCATTTCATTTTTCATTTTTTGTCTAGTTGATCTATCTATTTGTGACAGTGGGGTATTGAGTTCCTCCATTACACTGTATTTGGGCTTATTTGATTTTTCATGACTGTTAGTATTTGTTTTATATAGTTGGGTGCACTAGTGTTTGGTGCATATATATTTATAATTGTCATCTCTTCCTCTTGGATTGTTCCCTTTACAAGGATGTAGTGTCCTTCAGTGTCTCTCTTAATAAATGTTGACTTGAAATCCATTTGATCTGTGAATAGGATAGCTACTTCTGCTTGTTTTCAGGTTTTTGTCATGTGGAGAACTGTTTTCCACCCTTTAATTTTCAGCTGACGAGTTTCTTTTTGAATTAAGTGTGTTTCTTGTATGCAGCATATTGTTGGATCTTGCTTCTTGACCCATTCTGCCAGTCTATTTCTTTTGATTGGTGAATTGAGACCATTAACTTTGATGTTTATAATTGATATGTATTGATTTATCCTTGTCATGACCTTTTACTGTTTTTGGATTCTCCACCTTTGCATTTAATTTCTTGTTGTGCCTGACAGATTCATTCTGCTGGGCTTCATG